>NC_033799.1:65784006-65829676 GCF_001876935.1 Asparagus officinalis | reverse complement strand
GCTTCAGCCCACTTTGAGAAGTAATCCGTGATTGCCAGAATGAATCGATCGCCTTTGATTGAGGGGGGGGAAATAGGATCAACAATGTCCATGCCCCATACTTCGAACGGCCATGATGTGGTCGATGTGTGCAACTGCTCTGGCGGTTGATGCATATAATTTGCATGTATCTGGCAAGCGTGGCATTCTCGTGCGTATTCGATTGCGTCACGAACCATCGTTGGCCAGAAATATCCCATTCTCCTGATGCGATCATACAGTTTGGGACCGGGCTGATGCGCACCACATTCTCCTTCGTGTGCTTCCTTAAGAACTTCCTTTGCTTCTCTGTTCGAAAGGCATCGGAGTAAAAGACCGTCGTACCCTCTACGGTATAATGGGCGAATTGATTCCTTTTCTTTTACATCTTCTGGCAGAATACCATACTGGACGTAGTCAATGATGGGAAAACGCCAATCTCGGGACTCAGACCCAATTTGAGTTGAATTCACCTCCTTGGCGTTTACGTTTCCGTCATCTTCCTCTTCAATATCCCTACTGTATATGGGTACACAGAGTTGATGCGTCCGTACTGTGACTAACAGCTCAGCTTCGGGAGGCTGTGCCAGTGATACTGCTAGTGCCGCCAGTGCGTCTGCATAAGCGTTCTGGAGACGAGGGATGTATTCAATAGCGTTCTGGAGACAAGGGATATATTCGATAAAGAATTCTTCAAAAGTTTCGGCCATTCTGATGGCTTCCTGATGGTACGGGATCAGGTCTTGGTTCCTGACTTCATATTCTCCATGGACCTGGTTGACTATCAATTGAGAATCCCCAAAAGCTTCGAGATATTCGACCCCCAGCTCCTTGGCGAAACTGAGTCCAATGAGAAGCACGTTGTACTCGGCTACGTTATTGGACCCTATTGCTAGGCGGAAGAGATTGGCCCGCAAACCTCGTGTAGCTTCACGAGCATCTGACATGGATCTGGCTGGAGATGACCCTATTAGTGACAGAGGTAACGTCTACTCTTTGAACCATTTTCTTGGTTATTCTGAACATTGACTCATGCTTTTCCATTTCTATATAGGAGTGCGTGGGGAGGATGAGATGAGTCCCGATCCTGTTCCCTTATCTCCCGATGAGTCTGACCCACTACCCCCTGTAGAGAAGTCTACAGGGGTTGCTGACATTAGGGAGGAGATCAGTGTAGGACCAGATTCTGTGAGTCAAGGTACATCTATCACTGACAGCGTATTTCTTTAGATAATACATTAATGAATTTGTGTATCCTCTAACTGTCCTCTACTCCTTGCTCCTTCAGATAATTTGCAGGAGGCGAACCTTGGAAACGAAGAGGCTGATGCACCCGTGAGAGGTAACTCATTTCCATTAGTTGTAGTCTCTTCATTATTCTTTGGCACTTATATTCTTTTATGTCAGATTTCTCCATCGACGATTTTGACGAGGGAAGCCTGTTTGCGGACACTCCTATGATGCACTACATATATAGCTCACCTCAGATTGATGACCAGCTACCTGGAGACATGTTTCCTGAGTCCGCATTTGCTAACAATCCTGAGGATGGTTCCTTTGAAGGTATGTGCCTCCTGCTGAGTTGATTATAGGACTAGTCGACCTTGACTAATGCAGCTATAATGTAACGCCTCTGCGAATTCTGTTTTGAATTTGACAGGAGCTTTTGTTGAGAAAGACCATGTTGAGCCGGCTGTGCGACCAACTCCACCAGTCGATGCAGCTACAGTTGTTACATCTCCATCACCCCCAGTGACTCGAGGGGAAGGAGGTATAATTTAATTAGCTGAGCGATGCCGTTCATTTCCTCATTGAGGCTTTTGACGAACTTCTCTTCTTTGTGTAGGGCTTCCTTCTCAGCTTCATATCCTCGTTAAGGAGTTGTTATCAGGGGATGACCCTGAGAAGATCATCATCAGCGTAGAAGTCCGCTCTTATTTCTCCTCCCTGACTGTTATAATTGGCAAACTCCTCCACGACGGACTTTCTCTTCGCCAATTTAAGCCCTACCTCGATTCCAAGATAAACTTGATTAGGGACATAGGATGTCCGGATCTAGCGACGGCTATGGTTGATGACCTTGATCGCTTAGAGCGTGAGCTTCAGATGTTTCATGAGCTCCGGGATACAGGTGCCTCTTCATTCGTTGCTGCCGAGTTGGATGCTCGCTTACAGACATGGCGCAGTACTCGGATGGTTGCTGAGCTCGAGATTCAGGTGCAGCGGGACCGCATAGATCGAGTTGAGGCTGATTTCGCCACTAGATCTTCTTTCCTCGAGGAGCTTGATTCTCAGATAGATCAGCTCCGACGAGAACTCCGTGAGAAGGAAGACACAAAGATGCAGAATCAGCAAGCAAATGCTGCTTTATCTGATGAGCTGAAGTCCTTGAAGCAGAGACTGGCTGAGACAGAGGAGGATGCTGTGAGGACTTTAGCTGCGAACGAAGAGTCTGTTAGAGCTGAGTTGCAGGAGGAGCTTAGACGCTCTTATGACGAGAAGTTATCTGAATTCAGTCAGCAGATTCTTAGCCATGGGCTTGATGTATGATTTTATTTGCTGAAAACCTTGACATTTGATTCTCTTTAGTGGAATTGGTTTTTATCTTTATCTTTATTATGATTCCTCATCACGTTTGAAATGATTGACCATAATACTCATAGGATTTTTGGCAAACCCCCAGCCTTCAACGGGTTTGATTAGCCTTTACCGACTACCGTTTGAGTCGGGCTAGCATGCGGATTATCGGAATCCGTTCCGCATGTAACGTTGTGCTAAGGGAATGAACTCCCTTAGACTTCGTGCTATGATGTCGAATACATAGACTTCGCCATTGTTACGGGAATAGGCTACCCGGCGACACGTGTTAGGTGTTGACTTTAGGATTTTTTGGCTAACCCCCAGCCTTCAACGGGTTTGATTAGCCTTTACCGACTACCGTTTGAGTCGGGCTAGCATGCGGATTGTCGGAATCCGTTCCGCATGTAACGTTGTGCTAAGGGAATGAACTCCCTTAGACTTCGTGCTATGATGTCGAATACATAGACTTCGCCATTGTTACGGGAATAGGCTACCCGGCGACACGTGTTAGGTGTTGACTTTAGGATTTTTGGCTAACCCCCAGCCTTCAACGGGTTTGATTAGCCTTTACCGACTACCGTTTGAGTCGGGCTAGCATGCGGATTGTCGGAATCCGTTCCGCATGTAACGTTGTGCTAAGGGAATGAACTCCCTTAGACTTCGTGCTATGATGTCGAATACATAGACTTCGCCATTGTTACGGGAATAGGCTACCCGGCGACACGTGTTAGGTGTTGACTTTAGGATTTTTGGCTAACCCCCAGCCTTCAACGGGTTTGATTAGCCTTTACCGACTACCGTTTGAGTCGGGCTAGCATGCGGATTGTCTAACTCCGTTCGCATGTAACGTTGTGCTAAGAGAATGAATTCTCTTAGACTTCGTGCTATGATGTCGAATACATAGACTTCGCCATTGTTACGGGAATAGGCTACCCGGCAACACGTGTTAGGTGTTGACTTTATCCCTACTTAGGTTTCGGGATAAAATACCCCAGACTGGTCTTCTGGTGTCTTTTTCTACGGCGAAAGACTAAACCGGCGACGCGTGTTAGGCGTCGGCATATCCCTTCTTAGGATTCAGGATGACATTCCCCATGCGTGTAAGGCATGGATTTTGGTGTTATTAATGACGACCTGCCACAATGTTGAATATGTGGACGGGTGTTCTTTTTAACGGTTAAGAACTAACCGGCAGCGCAGGTTAAGCGCAGACTTATCCTTGCTTAGGTTTCAGGATAAAATACCCCAGAATCAGACTCTGGTGTCTTTTTGTGCGGAAAAAGACTAAACCGGCAGCGCGTGTTAGGCGCAGACTTATCCCTGCTTAGGATTCGGGATAAACTTCCTAGGATGAATCCTAGATTGATAGATTCTTAGAAAAGGTTGGTGCGGGAAAGGAAGAATTTTATATTCTATTTCCCGGTCTTCTTTTAGGGTGAAGGCGAACCCAACAGACAAGGAAGGAAGAATTTTATATTCTATTCCCTGATTCTGGAAAGGAAGAATTTTATATTCTATTTCCAGCGAAGAAGAAACTAGAAGTGGGGTGTCCACTCCGAGAATCTGGAAAATTTAGATAAACTTGCCTTTTATAGGATGAGTTATCTAAACTGAAAATGGGTCCTTCGTTTATCGAAGTGGTATTTTCAACTCCGGTTATAACCATGAACAAGGTTTAACCAAAGAGAAAAAGGGAAGGAGTTCTTTCGTTTATCGAAAAGGGACTCCGAACTGAAAGTGGACCTCTTGTTCATGGAAAGAATCAAGAGGGCCAGAAAAACATTTTTGGTGGACTCACTGTCAATTGAAATTGATCAGTGAGGGATTTTGGTGGTGACAATGATTTTGGGTTATCCTCTAGAATATTAAGTGTAATATTCTTCGAGGAACTTCCCGGTAAATGAGTTATCCTGAATGTACTAGGGATAGTACTTTTTCAGGAACTTCCCATTTATTGGCATTAATTGCCTGGCGCCCTCTTGAGTAATCAGGCGATATGCGCCGTTTGAATAGACTGTGTCTATTACAAACGGTCCTTCCCATTTGGGTTCGAATTTACCTTTCTTCTTGGAGGTGAGAATTATTGGTCGGCGAGCAGCGAGGACCAGATCTCCTTCCTTGAAGCTTCTCTGTCGGACTCTTTTGTTAAAAGCCCTTGACATCCTGGCTTGGTAAAACTCGATGTGTTGTTGAGCCTCCAAACGCTTTTCATCCAGCCTCTCGAGCTCTTCGAGACGCTTCTGATGTTGTTCCTCCGTCGTCATCTCCGTTGCGAGGGCGATCCGAAGGGACGGAATCTGAATTTCCAGCGGTAGCACAGCTTCACATCCGTATACCAGCGAATACGGGGTAGCTCCCGTAGGCGTGCGTATGGTGGTGCGATAAGCCCAGAGTGCTTCACCGAGTTTATCGTCCCAGTCTCGTTTATTGGTCTTCACGAGCTTTGACAAGATCTTGATGATCGTCTTGTTAAACGCCTCCGCTAATCCATTCGCGGCGGGGTAGTAAGCTGTCGACGAAACATCTTCGATTTTGAACTTGTCGCAGAATCTGACGAAGGCATTGCTTATGAACTGTGGACCGTTGTCATGAATGATCCTTCTTGGCACGCCGTGTCGGTAAATGACATGATGCTTGATGAAATTGATGACGTTGTTCGTCTTCACTTCTCTAAGCGGAATCGCTTCAGCCCACTTTGAGAAATAATCTGTGATCGCGAGGATGAACCGATCACCTTTGACTGAAGGGGGAAAAATAGGACCGACTATGTCCATGCCCCAAGTCTCGAACGGCCAAGACGTGGTTGACGTGTGCAACTGCTCTGGCGGTTGATGCATATAATTCGCATGTATCTGGCAAGCGTGGCATTCTCGTGCGTATTCGATTGCGTCACGAACCATCGTTGGCCAGAAATATCCCATCCTCCTGATGCGATCATACAGTTTAGGACCGGGCTGATGCGCACCACATTCTCCTTCGTGTGCTTCCTTAAGAACTTCCTTTGCTTCTCTGTTCGAAAGGCATCGGAGCAAAAGACCGTCGTACCCTCTACGGTATAACGTATGGGTCTCGGTATTATAGAAGAATCTTGGAGCTCTTCGGCGGATTGATTCCTTTTCTTTTACATCCTCTGGCAAGATACCATATTGGACGTAGTCGATGATAGGAAAACGCCAATCTCGGGACTCAGACCCAATTTGAGTTGAATTCACCTCTTTGGCGTTCACGTTTCTATCCTCTTCTTCTTCAATCTCCGTACTGTATATGGGTACGCAGAGTTGATGCGTCCGTACTGTGACTAACAGCTCAGCTTCGGGAGGCTGTGCCAGTGATACTGCTAGTGCCGCCAGTGCGTCTGCATAAGCGTTCTGGAGACGAGGGATGTATTCAATAAAGAATTCTTCGAAAGATTCTGCCATTTTGATGGCTTCCTGGTGGTACGGGATCAGGTCTTGATTCCTGACTTCATACTCACCGCGAACTTGGTTGACTATCAATTGCGAATCTCCAAAAGCTTCGAGATATTCGACCCCCAGCTCTTTGGCGAAACTGAGTCCAATGAGAAGCGCGTTGTATTCGGCAACATTATTGGAGCACGGACTAGTCAACGAATAAGCCCGAGGCATCACGTGCTTTCCAGGGGAGATTAAGACGACTCCAACTCCAGAGGAAACTGTAGGACATCCCGGGGTTATTACTCTATTAACTGCCCTTGAGGCACCATCGAAGTATAATTGCCATACTTGTTGGTGTGATGTGGTGTTAACCTCGTGGGTTTCATCCGGCAAGTCATCATATACTTCTGCCGTATCTGTGGTCGGGTTTGCCGCCAAAAGGTCACAAATCGCCTGTCCTTTTATCGACTTCTGCTGCTTGAAGTGCAAATCGTATTGGGACAAGAGAAGGGCCCACTTCGCTAGCCGCCAATTCATAGAGGCCGGTTGCGTCATAAACACCCGTACTGGATTAACGTTGGAGATAACGTAGATCGTCTGTCCCACCAGGTAATGCCGCATCTTTTGCATCGCAAATACCAATGCAAGGCATTCTTTCTCAATCATCGGATATCGAGACTCAGCGCCTACCAAGGTCCGACTGAGGTAATAAACTGCCTGTTCGTGACCGTTATCATCGTCTTGCGCTAGTAAGGCACTTATCGAGTGGTTCATCGCCTTGAGATAAATCAAGAACGGTTTACCAGATTTCGGTGCAACGAGAACAGGAGGGTTCGCCAGATATGTTTTGATATCTTCGAACGCTTTTTGGCAGGCATCATCCCAGATGAATGATACTCCTTTCTTGTTCAGCTTAGAGAACGGTTGGCACTTCCCAGAAAGATTTGAGATGAAACGCCGGATATAAGCTAAACGCCCTTGCAATCCTCTGAGTTCTCTCAGATTCCTCGGGGGCTGCAATTCATGTATCGCCTTCACCTTATCAGGATCGATATGTATACCCTTAGTGGTGACGACGAACCCAAGAAATTTTCCGCTGGACATTCCAAGAAATGATTTAGTGGGGTTCATCTTCAACTGATGACTCCTCATGAGATCGAACATTGTCTTCAAATCCTTGATGTGATCTTCCTTGTTGCGGCTTTTCACAACCAAATCATCAACGTAGCATTCGACTGTTTTCCTGAGATGTTCTTGGAAAATCTTAGTCATCGCTCGCTGGTATGTGGCACCGGCATTCTTCAGACCGAAAGGCATCACCGTATAGCAGAAGACGCCGAGGGGTGTTCTAAACGCCGTATGCTTCTCATCCTCTGGATGCATCTTGATCTGGTTATATCCCGAAAATCCATCCATGAAGGACATCCTCTCAAATCCACATGTATTGTCGATAATGACATCCGTGATTGGGAGAGGGAAATCGTCTTTCGGACATGCTTCATTCAGGTTCCTGAAGTCGATGCAAATCCTGATTTTGCCATTCTTCTTCATGACGGGAACGATGTTGGCTAACCAGTCTGGATGTTGTTCCTCTCGGATAAATCCTGATTCGATCAACTTCTTAACCTCTGCCTCAATGGCTTCCATAATCTGCGGACGAAACCGTCTTTGCTGTTGCTTGACAGGTTTGGCATCCGGCTTGATATCGAGGCGGTGCATTGCGACATTGGGGTCGAGCCCTGGCATGTCTTCATAATTCCATGCGAAGACGTCGATATATTCCCTGATGAGAGCAATCAATTCCTCCTTCTCATCTGGGGGAAGACTGTCGCTGATGAATATAGGCTTTGGGTTGGCCTCATCACCCATGTTAATCTGGACTATTTTATCTTCAGTGGGTGGTTCTCTTTGCTCGAACCTATCGCCATATTGCATATTCAGATGGTGAACCCACGGGTCTTCCCATGTTGGCATTTGATCGTCGTCTTCCATGGTGGATGGATCGGCTGTAGCCATATTTGACATTAGGGTTTTGAAGACTTCTCCCAGACTTGTATCGGAGTCCCACTCTGAAGCATCGGGAGAGTATCCCTTCTTGGCTTTGTTAGCAATTTGATCGATAATTTGCCAACCACATTCGTCATCTGATGAAACATAACCTAAGCCTCGCCCATATTTATAATAATCCTCAGGTTTACCTTTTGGTACATATACTGCTTTGGCTGGATTACGAGGACCTCGATCGAAGTATAAACCTTCTCCGAGTGTGAAATCGTAGCCCTGCTTTTCCATGAGCTTGCGCGCTTCTGGACTATACTTGGATAGATGTCGACCAGGTTTGTCATCATCTTCGTCTTCACTTAGGAAATGATCTGGTAACGGAGAGCTTTTTCCTTTACCGTAAATCACTTCTTTAGCGCCTCTTACTTTGTTCGGGATGACCATGGTTGTTCCGAAAGAATGCTGGAGGTGTTCCTTCGTTACATAGGATGATCGGATCGGCATATACAACTCAGGATTGTCGTACAGCTCTTTTATCACATCATCAAGAGACAAGGAGTACTCTAAATCATCTTTTATTGCAATATCGGCAAGTTGCCAGTTACAACCTCCATCTGACGATTGTTCATCGTCAAGATTGATTACAAAGGGTACAATGTCATTTAAAACAAAACCGCCATTGTAATCGAATCCGGCTTCAGAATCAGCTTCTTCTCCGCTGTCTGTGCCCTGGGCCGATGGTTCAGTATCGGATTCGTTACCATAAAGGAGAGAATCGGTGAAATAATTCTCATACCCTTTGAATGGTTGCTTATCCGCGACCACCGTCCTAACCTCATTATCAGTGCCGACATATTTCAGACACTGATGGAGAGTTGAGGGAATTATAACATTACTATGGATCCAAGGTCGACCCAATAGTAAGTTGTACGAAGTCTCGGCATCGATCACATAGCACGTGACTTCTGTCTTCAAATCCCCCATTTGACACTTTATCCGGATCTTACCCAAGGGTCTTGACCCACTAGTGTTGAATCCGTAGATAACAGTGCCTGTGGATGCCAACTTGCTTACCGGGATGCCGAGAAAATGCATCAAGCGAAGCGGCATAATACTCACAGCAGAACCCGGATCCACTTGGATTCGGTTGACTTTGCTGGAGCCAATGTACCCGACGAAGTATAGCGGTCGATCGTGGTTCGAATTCTTCGTCTGCATATCCTCTTTGGTGAAAGTAATGCAGGGAAGGTTCTTGGTCGCTATATTACATTGTTGACTCAGCGGTTCTGGATTTTCAGGTACCGGTTTGACTTGAGTCAGAAACACCTCTGAATTGGCCAAAGCTTCTTGCAAGGCCTCTCTGGTTTCCTTGGATAACCGAAGCAACTCATACAACATTATCCGTGCTGGAATGTTGGCTAGTTGCGCCATAATATCGAAGCTACGCGGAGTGTTCGAGCTTTCCGGTTTGTCTCTTCCAATCGGGCGACTGAAACGAGACTGCTTCGGGTTTTGCACCTCTTGGGGCCTCTTTTCTTTATGTTTATCTACCAGCTGTTGTCGAGCTTCTTTACCCGGTGTGGGACTTGTAAGCCATTCTCAATTGGCTTACCTCAGCGTTATGACGCCGGCTTCAACCAAGGTCTGAATGCTATTCTTGAGAGCAAAGCAATCCTTGGTGGGATGAACGACCCTCCTGTGGTATGCACAGTACTTTGGGTCCGTAGTGTTGTCAGCTTCCTCCTGATTTGTGATAGGTGGTAGCTTGATCTTGTTACCTTCAAGGAGGGATTCGAAGATGGCTGGAACGTCTTCGTCCTTGAAGGAATACTCTCTTTGGAGTCTCGGACCCGAAGTCTTTTGCTGCCTTCGGGATTGCTGTTGTGACGCTTGATTAGCACCACCAGTAGCTGCAGGTGTTTTGCCCTTACCACGAGAGGCGAAGTTTGAGTCCAGAGGATTAGCCGTCGGTAGGTTCCTCTCGGCCTTCTTCCTTCGGAGGAAACGTTCGGCTTGTTCACCGCGCACCTTCAGATCCTTCCAAGTGTCAGACGGTGCTGTTCCCATTGCTTCCAACACGTCCAACGCAAGGTTGTTGTGGCAAGTTTGGAGGATGAATTCCTCTGTGATCGGGTCCCGGCAATTCATCGCCTTGTTCCGGAACCTTTTGACGAAGGTATCGACTAACTCTCCGTCCTTCTGCTTCTCATCGAGCAACGATCCGATAGATATCTCGGTGTCGTCGTCGAAGAAGTTGGCCAGGAACTTGGTCTCCATGTCATCCCAGCTGTTCACGCTGCCTGGCTTGAGGCGGCGATACCAATCGAAGGCGGCTCCGCGAAGAGTGCCGACGAATGACCGCACCATCAGAGGCTCATTACCAGAGATCACCCCCAAGTACGATTTGAAGTAAATCAAATGCTGGGTAGGTGAACCCATCCCATTAAACGGCGTGAAGTTAATTAGATTAAACTTCGCCGGATATGGGATCGATTCCCATTCTCTTGGGTATGGGCAAGGAATGCCTGTTTTCTTCGTCTCTTGAGCGGAGATCAATGTGTTGATTTTGCTCTCGAGGTTCTTGATCTTCAGACTTTCGCCTGTGTCTTCATTGGCATTCTCATTACCACCCCCTGCATTGACAGGATGATCATTGGTATTCTGAGCATTTGTATCCTCATCTTCCAGATTAACCGGGTTACGACGATTCTGCTCGCCTTGTTGGTTCGCCAATGCTTGGATTTGTTGGTCATGCATTTCTCTCATCTGCTGCATGGCCATCTCCATCTCAAACTTGAAACTTTCTTTCTGCTTAGCCAAAGCGTCTTCAAGCATCTTAGCCATCTGTTCCGCACTTATCATAAGTGCCTCGCGGGGTTGTCCCTCGCTGGATACCGTATTATCTGATGCAGCCGCGGAGCCGGCATTAGATTCTTCATCTTCTGAAGGGCGTCTTGTCCGAACCCTACCATAGGTTACTCGTTCGATGGTTCCGGATTGCAGACGGGTTCTAGGTCGGGAGGCTCTCAGAATCGACTCGAAATCATCTCGTGCCGATGTCTTCTTGCTCGTCATGTTGGTGGTGACCCTCGGAAATTCTCCGTCTTCAATCACCCTTCTTCTTCGTTGGAAGCGCCTAGGCCTTGGTTTTGGCGTCTCCGCACTGAGTCTTTCGAAAACTAAAACTCTTTCGGGGACCGCCTTAATGCAATTGCATTCAGACAATACCGCCCGAATGAGTTTGGAACAGGGACATTGAATTTCCTGTTCTCGGGGACTCCTCTTCCTGGTTCTGTTCGTACTCCCAGCACGATAATACAACTCGTCATCTTGACAGTCGGAGTAACCTATCGTGCGCGGGCACGACTTCTCAGGTATAACACTATCATTGTCAGATGATAATGTTTCCATCTGAGGTTGGATCGCCTTCTTTGGGCTTTCAAAGGTTACACTTCTAGAAACGTGCCTTCGTGGGCGCGAGTCCTCAGCGTGCTCTTGGACTTCGATGCGCAAGTTAGTGCGCGCAGCTGCCTTGAGCTCTTTGTCATACTGGAGGTGACGGCGACCCCCAGTGTGTTGAGTCGTTCTGGGCTTCTTCATCGGGCCCAAACGCTCGTGAACTGGAGCTTTGCCTCTCTCGTCGGGAACTGGACCGAGGCGCTCCAAAACCGGCTTCTTCCTTCGGGATGATTCTGCATGATCTCCCGGAGAAGCTATTAGAATTAACGGCGACTTTGATTGATTCGCCGGAGGTTGGCCTTGCTTTGAAGGCTGCAATGGCTGCTTTTTGGCCTGGGTCGCCACTTCAGACTTAGGCTTCCAGACTTGGCGAGTTGGTGGTGGCTTCTTCGCCTCCTCCTTTTGCAGTCTTCTACGGGCTTCCTGAGCTTGAGCCCGTGCATGCGCTGACATCGCGCGGCGCTTGCGAATACGCTCCTCGAGCGTCGAACGGTTCCGTTTGACGCGGACCCATTCTTTCTTTGGCGGCTTGGAAGAGTCGCCATTCATTGGTGGTTGAGGCTGTTTGCCTCTTCTGTTCTTCAACTCCGCGTGGTAGCGGAATCCGTCCGTAGACTCCATCGCCTTAGCGAATTGCCGCGCAAGGCGTTGACGACGCCTCTGGCGGGCTCTCTTTGAGAGAGTCACAACGCCCTGAATAGTGGAGGCGTTGGCGAGAGTAGAGTTGACCTGGTTGGAGGTCGGTGGAATTTCATCTGACGCGACTTTGGCGTCAGCTGGGTTGAGAGCTTCGTTGGCTTCTCGAGCAGCTTCGAACCAACGAACTTCTTTTCTCCCAGAGGAGAACTTCTTGGACTTGCGGGGGGAGGTAGACCCGGACGAGGACATGTACTCCTCGAACTTGGCTTGGTCGAATTCGTACTCGACCTCCTCCATGACCGGGATTGGAATCCGCAGTTGCGACGTATCGATATCGACAGCGAGATCGCCGGCTCCCACTGTGGTCGCCAGATTGTTCGCGGGGAAAACTGTTGCCTTTTTCATTGAAATAATCGTCATCTTAGGTTACAAAAGATCCGGTCCTTTTTAGATCCGGTTACAATTAAATCAAAGAAAAATAAGAAAAATTACAACTTTCCTTTTGTGAACAAATCGCGAGCTCCTGTTTTGCGGTCGCTCGCTTTGTGGGTTCTTTGCCAACGCCGGGGTTAATCCGTGGACCACCGCGCGATCTAGATCCGGTCGGATCTACACGATTATACGGGTATTATTCCACGAAGGGAATAATAGCCGGGAGGGATTAATCCACCAAGGGAATAATCGCTCAGATCTCGAGATCTAAGACCAAGCTTAGATCTGGAGTGTAGTCTCGTGTAGATCTCAGATCTGTTCTTTCTTCCTCTCGAAATCCTGCCTTTTCTGACGTGGATGCTCGCCGAGGATCAGATCCGAATGTGCAAGTCTTCAAGTCTTCAAAGCTCCGAGTTCGCTCTTCAATCCGGCAGAGTTTTGGCTCTTGAAATTCCAACCTTTGAAAATGAGCAATGCCTAGCCTATTTATAGGCTCTCTGAACTGTGCCCGCGCACAGGAAAACGTCGGCCACCTCTGGGTGGCCGGCACTGTGCCGAGCCACCTTGAGGTGGCTCGGCTCTTGGCCAAGCCACCCTGAGGTGGCTCGGCCTTGGCCGAGCCACCCCGAGGTGGCTCGGCCACCGAGCCACCTCAGGGTGGCTCGGCTACGCGAAGGCTTAGCTTTCCGACAAGCTCATAAAACCATATCTGTGAACAGTTGATAATTTTAGTACAACAGTAAATATGACTAAATGAACTAAATATATAAAATGAAAAATGACATAAATATAGAAAATGTTAACTTACCACCAAAACCGATGCAAAGCCCCCCATATAACCACCTCTACTTCGATTTCCCTCTGACCTCTTGGTGATGGTCTTTTTAGCCTTAACCATCTCAGTCCTTAACACACTGAACACTGCTTCAGCCCAATTGTACTCATTAAGAGTGTCCAATTTCTCCGCATATCTAAATGCAAATAAAGGGCAACCCATATTAGCTTGAGGGCATAATATAAAGCCTATGATGAAAGCCACGAGCATCTGTGGCACAAGAGGATCTCTACGCTCAGCCATCTCCTGAATAAGTTCACCCATCCTACCCCTTCTAGCACAAACAATCTTCTTCTTTTCCTCGTTACTTTTCTTCTTTCCTCTCCTAGTCCTACACTTGCTATCCTCCACGATTTCTGTCTTCGACCTAAACGATAGCACGAGCTTGTAGATTGTCTCGCGATCGCTTCTATGGAACCTCGTGTCTACAATAGATCCTCCCATCGGAAGACCCGTAATTCTTGCAACATCTTGAACACTAAAAGAGGTCCATTTTCCTCCAATCTTGAAGCTATTTTTTTCAGCATCAAAGACTTCCAGCAAGCAATCCACTAGAACAGGGTGAATTGGAACATTAGCAACATCCAAATACCCAACGAAAGGTGTATCTCGAAGGGCTGTCCGATGATCCTCCAATGATGTAGAAGAAATATAATTTTGGAGGAGGTCTCGAAAGTAGCTAATATTTGATGGAATTCTAACCACATCCATCTTGTGCTTTTCTGCAACCAAAAAAAATTAAGCCAACGTTAGTATCATATCAATATTATACTTTTTTGAAAATGGATGCATAGTGAATATCCATTCTATCCCCGGTGAATATTTCTGTGATGTATGCCGTATGCTCATTATACCAAACGAGGCTTTACAAGCACAATGCGCACATTTATACTGTAAACGGTGCCTGTCCTTATGATGGCTATACTGTGACTGAAGCAAGCTCTAAGGTTTATTCTTCTTTCGTTTTTCTTTTATTTTTTACATGAGTCTGAAGTTTACTTAAATTTCTTAACATCAAAACTGCAGCCTCTGGTAGAATCTAGCAAAGAACTTGTAGAGGCCATTGGCAAAGTAGCTGTACACTGGGGAGAAAGAGAGAGGGGTGTTTTGGGGTTTTAACCGTGTGGTGCTTTGGATTATTTAGTTTAAATTGCAAATTATCTTCAGTTGAATCATAAACACTCGCAAAGTAAATATAAGTTCAATGACAGCCATTTGTTTCACTGCAACTATCAGCAACAACTAGCAAAAGGGAAGCACTTTCACATAAATGACATCAACTTGCAAAATTTTGTGCTACAGAGTGGTCCAGAAGCAAGTTAATGCATCCCCATAACTTCAGATTTCAAAGTAGAAGCACAGATTTCAAAGTAGAAGCACAGATAAGGCCTAGGTCATACAACTATAGCTCCATAATTCAAAATGCTCAACATAAGGCACATCCAACTATGAAAAACCTCAATTAGAAGAAAATATTACACAATCAAACAAATTGAAGTACAGGAGCATACTTACTTAACTCAAGGCACAGAGACTGATAGCAGTCAGAGCATACTTACTAAACTCAGGGACTGCGACGGCGACGGGCGAGGTCACTGCGGCGAGGTCACTGCTACGTGGTCACTGCGACGGCGACGGGCGACGGCGAGGTCGAGATCAAGACTACGGCGAGCTCTGTGCGTGGTCACTGCGACGGCGAGGTCGAGATCAAGGCGACGGCGAGCTCACGGCGTGGTCACTGCGACGGCGAAGGGCCACGGGGACTGCGACGGCGAGCTTACAACGACGGTTAATGGAGAGAGAGAGAGAGACGGTGTCGGCGTCGGCAACGACGAGCTTACGACGACGAGAAGGGGACTTTGGGTTTTCCGATTAGGGCGAAATGGGGGAAATGAGGAAGAGAGAGGAACGGGGTTACATTTGGGGGCTATTGAAAGGATATTATGGGAATTTTACTATGTTTTGTATAAATACATATGTCTACATTTACTGTATTTTGTAATTTGGGCTTAAAGATAAATACCCAAAGATCTTTGGGTTTATGGATACATGAAATAGTAAATGGGTTTATAGGTAAAGATGGGTAATCATTTGGGCCTAGAAATAAAAAGCCCTTAATATTATCATGATTAAAGCTCATTTATCAATATATAAATCACACTATTCTTTCAAAATTCACGGGGTTTTACATAACACCAATTAAAGTTTATGAGATAGTTTCCTCACTAACACCATTAGATATAATTCTACCCATGCAATTCACATATGTCTAAATGATCAAATCCCATCAACTAAAAAGAATCCTTTCACGCCTGTTTAAACAATCTTAAAGGTAATTTCATAGGAACCCTTTAAGTTAGGCTTAGCAATTTATATAATTTGATTATCTACTAATTTAATTTAAAAATCAGAATGCTAATTTACAAAGATATTTTGATTGTTTTAGCATTTCATCTAACAACATTGAGGGGGTATGTTGAAATATTTGGGAGGTTTTCTAAAACACCCTAAACTTAGGAGCGAGAGCCGAGTCGACCAGCAGGCTGATCTGGCCCAACTCGTCATGGCTCACGATCCGACCTAACCCGTAGTGGGCGCGGCCCCGACCGATGATATTCCCAGGTCATGGCCCGGGCCGGGTCTAGACCTAGACCCAAGGTCAAAGAAGTAGGCCCGACACATATTGGCCCGGCCCATACCCAACCCGATCGATGATACATTATTTGGTTAGCTAATTGTTCTTTTAGCCCTCTCGGTTAGCAGCTAGCTGCTAACAAAGCCAAAATGCCAAAGATCTTTGACATGTAGGCCTTGGCCCATTAAGAATCAAAACAACAATATTTAAGCTCGTTGTTCAGTTGGAAGGATTAAAAAGTTTAATATAAGTTTAAAAGTAGTTTAATACAAGTTTAAATTACTAAAAATAAAATAGAAATAATTTTATAATTATAACTAATAGTTTAATCTATACTTCTATACTACATATAAAAGAGGATTGCATTGTCAAAACATTTAATTTCTATTTTTGCCCTTTCAAGTTTGATAATTCTCAAATATGTCATTAGTTGAAATTAATCATTTGCTAATTATATATAACCTCTTATTAATTATGCATTTCCTCACTTTTTCAAAACTTTTCGTCACACTATTATTTTATTATTTAGTTATGTTATTTAATAGAAAATAATAATATTATAATTATGCTAGAAAAATTTATTTTCACAAAATATTTAAAATTCTAGAAAAATAAAAAATAATAAGAATTCATAAGGTTTATACCTTATGGCTTTTGAGTTTCAACTCTTATGGATAACTACCTATTACTTTTCATCTTATTAGCCTTTTAAAAGTATGATTATAGTATAAAAAATAATTTGTAAAAGTATGATTATAGTATAAAAAATAATTTGTACTTATTATAATTATAATAGTATTAAAAGTATAATAATTTTAATAGTATTTTATTAAATTAATAAATTACATTGTAATTTAATATATAAAATTCAATAAATTATTTATTAGTACTGTAATAAACTAAATATGTAACTAAAATTTAGCTATTAATAGTATTATAATTATGCTATGTATAATATTATTATGTTTAAAAGAGAAAAAATTATTTTATATATTATAATTATTTTAGTAAATTATGAATAAATTATAACAATTATCCAGACTATAATAATTAATCATACAACTCTTTATGCACAATTTTATCGTACAATTTATTCATTTAAATAAAATTATAATTGTTTAGGAATTATATTGCTGTACAAGTTATTTTATTATTATTTTACAGCCAACAAAAAAAATTTGAAAAGCATAAAACAAAACATATATGCTCTTATGTAAAGCTTGTGCACTATACTAGTATAATTAAAAAGATAAAAAATTAAAAAAATTAAAGAAAAAATTGCTTCAAGGCCCCAAAATCCAAAAAGTCATGTGACCTAGCCCCTCATACTTTTGATTATGTGCTGCAGCCCCAAAAATGAAGATTCTATGTGATTCAGTCCTTATTACAATTTCCAAGAAAATAAATCCCCAAAAAACCCCAAACTACCCCTCTTCTTCTTTTCTAGATCTTCTTCTTCTCCAGATCTTCTCCTTCTTCCTCTTCTTGCTCCGCTCTTCTTCGTCTCGTCCAACTCCACTCCCTCTCTCTCAAACTCCAGCGCCGCCTCATAAGGTGTTACCACCTCCCTCAACGCCGCAGCCGCCGCCGTCGCCGCCCCAGCACCCGTCGTGCCCCTCCTCAACATTTCGGGTCATCCTCCACAGCCTCCTCAACTCCGCCACCACCGCCACATCGGCCACCCTCATCTTGTCGGGTTCAGTTCTTCGTCTAATTTCATGTTTTTTTTGTTTAATTAGTTGAGTTAGAGAAGGAGATCTCGTGTTATGTCCTATTATCCAACAAAACCCATGACCGCATTGCCTTCAAGGTATTTCTCATTGATTTTCCAGTTAAATTCAATAAATAAATAAATATTAAAAAGAGGGGAAAAGATTGATTGTTTTGGGTTTTTTTGGCTTGTTTTAGGTTATGGCATCCACCTGGAATTGCACAATGTAGCCCAACAGAGAGATCCTCTTGCTACAATCCACATCCTCCCCAGACTTCAGATTAGTTGCATCAAGATGAAATGAGTATCAGTGTATTGTGAAGTTATGGATTATTACACTAATGTAATTCCATCTGGGCATTTTCCTTAATCTGGTGCCTCAGTAGGCACAATGTTATTTGGCTTTCATCTTGCCTTAAACGTAGATGTAATAGATAAATATTTTTGTATGTATGTAGTAACTGTGTATATGAACTGAAATACTTTTGTAGGGATGTGAACTATAATAAAAATGTGATATAAAATTGATGCACAAATTTATCCTATTAACTATTAAAATACTTATATAAGTCATTAACTATTGAAATACTTTTGTTAGCTTGTTAAGTTACTCTGTTAGATTGTTAAGTTACACAGGTAACATGTTAACTTTTTTTGGTAGCTTGTTAAGTTACACAGATAACATGTTAACTTTCACAGGTAGATTGTTAAGTTACACATGTAACATGTTAATTTTTATTGGTAGCTTGTTAAGTTACACAGATAACATGTTAAAGCTTCAGGCTTCCTTTCAACGGATAAAGCATCACAAAGAGCTTGCTTTGCCATTTGGATGTCAGTTTGAAGTCTCCTCTCCCATTGGCATGAACCTGAATATAGTTAACAAGCACCGTAAAATAGTTAACATGAACCTGAATATAGTTAACAAGCACCGTAAAATAGTTAACATGAACCTGAATATAGTTAACAAACACTTTAAAATAGTTAACATGAACCTTAATATAGTTAACAAGCACCCTCAAATAGTTAACATGAACCTGAATATAGTTAACAAGCACCGTAAAATAGTTAACATGAACCTGAATATAGTTAACAAGCACCTTAAAATAGTTAACATGAACCTGAATATAGTTAACAAGCACCGTAAAGTAGTTAACATGAACCTGAATATAGTTAACAAGTACCCTCAAATAGTTAACATGAACCTGAATATAGTTAACAAGCACCCTCAAATAGTTAACATGAACCTGAATATGGTTAACAAGCACCCTCAAATAGTTTGAACCTGAATATAGTTAACAAGCACCGTAAAATAGTTAACATGAACCTGAATATAGTTAACAAGCACCTTAAAATAGTTAACATGAACCTGAAATATAGTTAACAATCACCTTAAAATAGTTAACATGAATCTGAATATAGTTAACAAGCACCTTAAAATAGTTAACATGAACCTGAATATAGTTAACAAGCACCTTAAAATAGTTAACATGCACCTGAATATAGTTAACAAGCACCATAAAATATTTAACATGAACCTGAATATAGTTAACAAGCACCTTAAATTAGTTAACATGAACCTGAATATAGTTAACAAGCACCTTAAATTAGTTAACATGAACCTGAATATAGTTAACAAGCACCCTCAAATAGTTAACATGAACCTGAATTAGTTAACAAGCATCCTCAAATAGTTAACATGAACCTGAATATAGTTAACAAGCATCCTCAAATAGTTAACATGAACCTGAATATAGTTAACAAGCATCCTCAAATAGTTAACATGAACCTGAATAGAGTTAACAAGCACCTTAAAAATAGTTAACATGAACCTGAATATAGTTAACAAGCACCCTCAAATAGTTAACATGAACCTGAATATATTAACAAGCACCCTCAAATAGTTAACATGAACCTGAATATAGTTAACAAGAACCATCAAATAGTTAACATGAACCTGAATATAGTTAACAAGCACCTTAAAATAGTTAACATGGATCTGAATATAGTTAACAAGAACCCTCAAATAGTTAACATGAACCTGAATATAGTTAACAAGCGCCGTAAAAATAGTTGACATTTTAAGAGCCTTCTCGCCTTCTTCTTTTCTTGCATATCCAGCAATTAGAGCATTCCATGAGATTTCGTTCTTGGAATCCAACCGATCAAACACAAAACAAGGCTCATCCATCTTCCCAAAACGTGCATACATATCCAACAATGAACTCCTAACAAACACATTCAAGTTACAAGAATATTTAACACTTAAAGCATGAATTTGTTCCCCAATTCCAACACTTGCAGCAGAACTAGTGGCCTTCAAAAGGCTCGCAAAAGTAAACTCGTTAGGTTTCAATCCAAGTACGAGCATTTTAGGAAGCAACTCCAATGCCTCTTTAGGATGATCATTCTGTGAGTAACCAGTTATAAGCGCAGCCGTGTTGACCATATCTTTAACAGGCATTTCATCAAACGCTTTGTGGGCATCGATCAAGCACCCACATTTGCAGTACATATCACTAGTAGAAAACAGAGCATTGGCGACGGGGTATTAGCGACGGATTCTAAATCCGTCGCCAATATAACCATTGGCGACGGAATATTACCCGTCGCCAATGTTTGTATTGGTGACGGGTTATTGGCGTCGCCAATGTTTTCCGTCGCTAATACTTATTGGCGACGAACCGCGTCCGTCACCAATGTTTTTCCATCGCCAATAAGTATTGGCGACGGGATCTGTACGTCACCAATGTTCGTATTGGCGACGGGTTATTGGCGTCGTCAATGTTTGTATTAGTGACGGGTTATTACCCGTCGCCAATACTTATTACCCGTCGCCAATGTTTGTATTGGTGACGGGTTATTGGCGTCGCCAATGTTTTCCGTCGCCAATACTTATTGGCGACGAACCGCGTCCGTCACCAATGTTTTCCGTCGTCATTGTTTATGTTGTCACGAACCTCTAATTCTTAATAGTATTAAAGTCATTGCTCCCCATTCTTATTTTAAATCCCAGACAATTCATAACTTTTTGTACTTATAAGATGATTATGATTTAGAAACTAGTCTCATATCTATGTATATGTTGGACAAAAAAGAAGTTTTTAATGAATTTAGGTTTTCACGTTTTAACGGATCAAAACTATGTCCAAATTAAACGAGTTGAATTTTTATAATCTAAAGTCAAGGTAAACTGGTAAAAAAAGTTAGATTTAAAGGATTATTTTTATAAATCTAACTGGCGTTAACCAGGGGACCTAATAGTATATATTGTGATGATTTGAGGGATGTAATACAAATTTCCACGACTTGAGTGAGTAATTTTGAAATATTGAAGATTTGAGTGTTACTATTGAAATAATCCAATGATTCACTCTTAACTTAAGGATCTAAGAGGAAAATTGGTAATATTAGTTAGATTTGAGGGTTGCAATAGTGTTATGGGGATATTCCATGTTCTCTACACGTACATCATCCCGAAAACAGTTGTTCCTTCTAGTCGGGTCGATAGCCTTCCTTAAAGACGACTCGAAGAACGGACTCAGCTGATCCTATCCATATCGAAGGATCACCAACTCAGCCCTGGTCGGCTGCGAGTCCCCCATGCTACTGAAGTGACCATTCCTCGCCCGTCAACTCAGTCCTGGTTGGCTGCGAGTTCCCCATGCCACTGAAGTGACCATTACTCACCCACCAACTTAGTCCTGGTCGACTGCGAGTTCCCCATGCCACTAAAGTGACCATTCCTCGCCCACCAACTCAGCCTTGGTCAACTGAGAGTTCCCCATGCCACGGAAACGACGGCTCGACAATCGCAAGTTAACATGTTCATAACAAAGGATGGATCAACCTCCAGCTCACTCAGCCGCGCCGTCACGTACCACACCCTCCCTAAAGTGACGAATCCGCCTTTAGCTTCCTTTATAAATACAGGTATTATTTGTCCTAGGAGGAGGTTCGGTTTTTTGGCTTAAACATCTAAAGCTCCTATGATAATGCAGAAAAAACTATTCTAAATACGCCATAAAAGAGTAAATTCACTGACTTGATCATCGGAGGTACCACGGGAGAAACAAATTAACCCCGCCCTCTTACCGTTCGCATGTGTGCAGGTTATTCGTCCGTCCAGAGCTCTAAGAACTAGGCATAAAGTCGAAGCGAGAAGCGGCCCCGTATTTGAAGTGGATTTTGGATCAGTAATCTGAACGAAAAGCAAAAATTCAAGATGGTAGACGAGTTTGTTGAAGTTAATATAGGATTTTTTATACTTCCTTTTACCCAGTTCAATTTTCAGTTCAAGTAATACTATTAGAATAATTATATTGTCTATTTACTATAATATATTTTTCTAATTTAATTTTTTATTATGTTCTTGACTAATTTAGTACTATAAATATTTTATAAATATTTTTTTTGTAAAAATGTTAGTTTTCAATCATTACCAAATATAGATTATTTAGTATCGTGTAATAATATTTTAGAAAACACTCTAAAAATAATACTAATTAATTAATTTAATTTATTTAATAATATAATACTAAATAAATAGTATAATTCCTTATTTATGTGATATTATTAAAATAATTACATTATTTATGTGATTCAAAATTTATTTTATTTATTTAATTGCTTATAAAATTAGAATATAATTCTTAATAGTATTTACTAATATATTATTCTATTTTATACTATCACTTTAATAATTGGTTTAATTGGTTACCACTAATAATTGTGTATACTTATTTTATAAATTATTTTATTTTATTATTTTTAAATAATTAATAGTTATAATATTATTGATAATCATAATTGTTTAGGAAGGTGAGAAGTAATTAAAGGTTATATATTGTGATGATTTGAGGGATGTAATATAAATTTCCAAGTCTTGAGTGAGTAATTTTGAAATATTGAAGATTTGAGAGACCGATTTGGAAATATTGAAGATTTGAGGGTTAATATTGAAATAATCCAATGATTCACTCTTAACTTAAGGATCTAAGAGGAAAATTGATAATATTTGCCAGATTTGAGGGTTGCAATAGTAAGTTATATGAGATTTTGGGTACCAAAATGAAATTATTAAATCTTACAAGGGGTAAAACGAAATGTATCAACTATAAAACCCAACCATGTTCTCCAGCCCCCCTCTCTCGCGATCTCCTCCTTCTCCAAACCCTACCACCCCGCCGACCGCCCTCTCCCGCCTGCCCCCCTGCGGACCGACGCCCTAGCCCCCACCCCCCGAATTATTAAATCTTACAAGGGGTAAAACGAAATGTATGAACTATAAAACCCAACCATGTTCTCCAGCCCCCCTCTCGCGATCTCCTCCTTCTCCAAACCCTACCACCCCGCCGACCGCCCTCTCCCGCCTGCAATAATGTGTTATATATTAATTTTAGGTGAATAACAAGTTAACGTTAGCCGTAGATCCCCGTCCAATAATTACTACCAATTATTTAGACTTATAATATAAATGGACGATTCCACTATGGGTATAAAATTTTATTTTATGCCGAAATGGATCGCTTAATTTATATTATGAGAAGAAAGAATTGGAATGTAACCATAGGATCTGTCCAGTTCGGACGGGTTAGGAATATAGTAGTGCATACATCTAACTTGGTATACTTTGTGCATTTTCATTTCTAGAAAATCTCGGTCGCACGTACTTGTTGTTCTCTGGGTACAATAAGCGTATGTTGTTATGTGTATCAGACTATTACTTACCGATTTCGGTCCATTACCGATACACATAATAACATCCGCACAGTGTACTTGGAGAACAGCGGGTAGGTGCTGCCGAAATTTTCTAGAAATGAAAATGCACAAAGTATTCAAAGTTAGATGTAAGCACTACTATATTCTTAATGGGATAGAAGCCTTCCTATGACAGCCGAGAGTGTTGTTTCAAATCAGGATTACTTATCATTGAGTGTTAGCTTTTACTTGGTATGACAATGAAAATTATAGAATAGTAATTTAATTTGATTGATTATTTGTTCAAATGAACTAAAATAAAGACTATTAAACTTAAGGCGACCTATGAAATATTGAATTAATTAATTAGTTTACCTATTATACAGATGAGAGAAGTTCCTGATAAGTCATGGATTGATATTCCTATATTTCAAAGAAGAGCGAAAGGTGATACTCGATATCGAGACGGATGGGAAACATTCCTTGAGTATGCATATGCTAATCCGAGGAAGGTAGATAATGATTTGTTGTGTTGTCCATGTAGTAAGTGCAGGAATAGGGGTCTGGTGGATAGAGTTGCTATACGAAGACACTTAGAAAGATGGGGATTTGATGAAAATTATAAATATTGGAGTTTTCACGGAGAACGTGAAGATATTGAACTAGATGATACTAATATAGAAGATACGCAAGCAATGTTCAACGATATTCCAGCAGTTGCAGAAGTCAATGAAGTTCAAGAAGTACCGGAGGCTGTTGAAGTTCCTGGAGATGCAGATGATGTCCAAAATACCGAAGATGTGCGTGACACCCGGGCCTACAAAGACTTAATGAAGTTATTGGAAGACGACGATAAGGATCTGTATGATGGTTGCACTGAGTATAGTAAATTGTCATTTATTCTTCAACTGATGCGTATTAAGACCCTGAGCGGAATGGCAGATAAATATTTTCAAATGCTTCTTAATTTACTACGCAAGGTAATTCCAGACGGAGAGAATAGCATTCCAGAAAAGTGTTATGATGCAAATAAGATTATTGGTGCTTTGGGTTTAGATTACAATAAGATCGATGCTTGTCCTAATGATTGTGTCCTTTATTATAAGGATAACGAGAAACTTGAGGAATGTCCAAAGTGTGGAGTGTCTCGATGGAGAAAGAATACACGCACTTCAACCAGAAAGTCGAACGAGTCAGTGAATCAACAGAAAAAAATTCCAGCGAAGGTGCTCCGACATTTTCCCTTAGTGCCTCGGTTGCAACGGCTGTATATGACAAAAAAGGTAGCTAAAGAAATGCGGTGGCATAAAGAAAGACGTGTAGATGATGGTAAACTAAGACATCCAGCAGATGCAAAGGCATGGAAGCATGTGGATCAGACTTTTCCCTCATTTGCCACAGAGTGCAGGAATGTCAGACTTGGGCTATCTAGTGACGGATTCAACCCGTTTGGCATTATGAGTTCGGGATGGTCTACTTGGCCAGTTGTGTTAATGCCTTATAATTTGCCACCTGGTCTTTGTATGAAGCAATCATATATGATTCTTTCATTATTGATACCAGGCAAACATTCACCCGGTAATGACATAGATGTGTTCATGGAGCCGTTAATTGATGAGTTAAAACAACTCTGGGATGAAGGGGTCCCAACATATGATGCTCTTTCTTGTGAGTCTTTTAATCTCCGTGCTATTCTTATGTGGACGATTAATGATTTTCCAGCTTATGGTAATCTATCTGGTTGGTCTACGAAAGGGACATTCGCTTGTCCTGTATGTGGTCCGAACTTCGAAGGCTTTTATTTACAACACAGTCGAAAAATGTGTTATTGGTTTAACAGAAGATGGTTACGAAAAGGGCATAAATTTAGGGGGGGAAATGGGCAAATAAGTTTGATGGCCAAGAAGAGAAAAGAGGGGAGCCTCGTGAAATGTCTGGAGATGAGATTGTAAACTTGTTTGAGGGATATCCTAAATTCAATTTTGGAAAGAGCCGATTTACAAAAGATGAAATTCTTGCTCCGAGACACACTTCCATCATGAAGAGGGCACCCAAACGAAAGAGGCAAGTGCGGGGTTTAGATGTCACACATGCTCAGGATTTGCCGACAGGATGGACAAAATTTAGTATATTCTTTCAGTTGCCTTACTGGCATAAACTCAAACTCCGACATAATTTAGATGTAATGCATATTGAAAAGAATATATGTGATAACTTATTATCCACACTCCTTCAAGATGGTAAGAAATCAAAGGACGATTTAAGGGCTCGGCAAGATTTGAATGCATTGAACATCCGACATGATCTGCAAGCACAAGAAGTAGCCAATGGAAAATTTGATTTGCCTTCAGCTCGTATTACAATGTCAAAAGCTGAGATGCAGAGATTCTGTGAGGTTCTTAAGTCGGTGAAGTCACCAGATGGTTATTGCTCTAATATTTCAAATAATGTACAGGTGAAAGAGCGAAAACTTTTAGGACTTAAGACACATGATTATCATATTCTTCTTCACCAATTGCTTCCGGTAGCACTTCGTAACAACATGGCCGATGAAGAAGTAACAAAAGTTATAATTGAATTCTGTGGATTTTTTTAAAAAGTTATGCTCCAAAGTGATCAATATTGATGAATTTAAGGCACTAAAAGCAGAAATGAATGAAACCCTCTGCAAAATGGAGATATTCTTCCCTCCATCATTTTTTACGATCATGGTCCATCTCACACATCATCTTGTAGATGAGGCATTACTCGGAGGACCAGTTAACTATCGTTGGATGTATCCCATAGAGAGGTTAGTTAAAATTCAATTAAGTCTATTTACATAACATGTCATTGCTTTAAATTAACAACTCATATTAATGTTATTTTTAGATATTTGGGTTTCTTGAAACGCATAATGCGAAATCAGTTAACTATCGTTGGATGTATCCCATGGAGAGGTTAGTCAAAATTCAATTAAGTCTATTTACAATACATGTAACTGCTTTATATTAACAACTCATATTAATATTATCTTTAGATATTTGGGTTTCTTGAAACGCATAATGCGAAATCGGGCTCATCCTGAAGGTTTGATTGCTGATCATTACGTGGCAAATGAATGTATGATGTTTACCTCTCGGTGTATACAAGGTGTACATACAACAAATAATTCTCTAAATAGTAATAGAGATGGCACCTTTCATGGAAGTACCAAGATGAACAAAGACTATTCCAGAATAGACTTGAATCAGGCTCATGCCTTCTTATTGCAGAACCTAGAAATTTTTGAAGATTACCGCAAGTAAGAAATTAACTTTATTAAATATGAATTTTTTTGAATTATTTTAATAGTTGAACTCTAATTTTTGTATCAATAGACGACATGTGGAGGAGTTGCATTTAGAAATAACTGGCGCGTCAGCACGAAATCAAATTGCAAAAATTCATGAAAAACATTTTGCCGAGTGGGTCATAGCTGAAGTAAGTTAAGTGGATTTTATTTTTAATTAATTTTGGGAATAAATAAGGCTAACTATTTAACGCTAATTTGTGTTTATATGCAACATTAGGTAGAAAGACAAAGATTTGCAGGTTTGCCAGTGCCAGAAGAGATAAGTATTCACTCACATGGACCGCACTATACAGTTAAACAATGCAGCGGATACCGTGTAAATGGATGTTTATTCCAACTGCAGTACACAGTTAAACAATGCAGCGGATATCGTGTAAATGGGTGTTTATTTCAACGGGTTGGGCTTGAGGAGGAGAGAGTTACTCAAAATAGTGGGGTCATGGCTGCATTTTCTCAAGAATGTTATTCAAGCTCAACTGATCAAAATCCGGTACTTGGTGATGTAGTTTATTACGGACAATTAGAAGATATTGTGGAGATATTCTATGCGTACGGTACCAAAAATGTACGTAGTTATGTGATGTTTAAGGTCCGTTGGTGTCGTGCAGACAGAACTAGGGATGCATATGGTTTTCATCTTGTAAATTTAGATAAGGAGATATATCCCGACATGAAGTTTATGTTCGCAAATCAGGCTACTCAGTGCTTTTACGTCAAAGATCCTAAGGTGCAGAATGTCTGGGTCATATTGTATAAGGAGCCGAGGACTCTTGTTCAGCTTGCTCTTGATGAAAATCCGGACAGTTCCGATGACCCTAATGAGACGGAAGGAGAAATTTTTATTAATTACTCATACCCCCAAAATGTCAATTTTAATATGTATACCTCGCAAATTCGACTTGATATCTGTAATGTAGGAGATTGAATACTAAGATCCTTATGCAAATTTGATTTGATATTTGTAATGTAGGAGTTTGAATAAAAAGATCCTTATGCAAATTCGACTTTATATCTTGCATGTATTTATTAAATATTTAAGTTGCAGATGAGCCAAAGAATTAGGAGGCTATCTTTTCCTCGGGATCAAGAAGGTCCATCATCCGGTATAAGTATTCAAATTTTGTTGAAGTAAATAGTATTAGTGATATAAATATGCATGATATTTACTATTTTTTTATTTATCTAGGATCATCATCAAGACCATCTCCGAGTCCATTATCTCTACATGGATCCTCACCCATTGAAGGTATAAATTTATTTATTTGTATTATGTCAATTGATAAATTTATATGCTCATATAATATATATTTCTTTGTTAGATATTGCGGGGACTTCTCAAATGGATCCACCGCAGCATCGAGACGCATCGCCAGATCTAGGTATTATTTTTATATTTTTATTATTTCTTTCATTATATTCTTAATTTACATTTGTAATGTAATGATATTTAATATTCCTAATATATGTTTGCAGACAATGCTCGTGATGGATTTGGTGATGACGAGATTGAGCACGAGATGATGTCTGGATCTTCTCAGTCAGAGAGAGCATGTCTCCGCCCTTGGACTCCATCAGTATATCACATCCCTCTACCTGAAAAAGCTATTGCATTACAAAAAAAATGCGATAGGAACTTCAAAATTAGGAGAGATTATATTAAAAGAAAGGAGCGTGCCATAAAACAAAGACTAGATAAAGCTATGGCTGATCTAATGAGGGAAAGGGGTAATAATTTCGTATAAACTTTGGAGATTGCTTACTTATTTATTTATGTAAGTTTATAAGAAATTTATTTCTCTTTGTATTTGTAGGCAAAAAAGATTATGAGAAACCCGGTAGACATGGGAGTGAGGAAAAGACGAAAGTACCTCCGAAAGGGTACCGGGCCATTTTGGAGTGGAAGGGCAACATTCCTGTTGGGGATTGGGCCGTCAGATTTAATAACCTGATAGGTTGTTTAATAAGAGATCCATGCTCAATTAACATTGCTCATAACTTTGAGGAGCAAGAATTTAAAGGCATAAAGGAGATTTGGGTGAAGCTCATGGTAATTATTTATTATACTGCTTATTTCTTTTACAATTCACAATGATTATTCTTATAGTGTATTTTTTTGCCATGTAACTTGCAGGATCATTATTGTCTTGAGGACAACCCAGAGTCTTGGGATTATGTTATCCCTAAAATGGCCAAGCTTATTCGGGGTTGGAAGAGTGCTCTAAAAAATAGATATTTTACAAAAATATCTACTGATTGGAAGAGGATCTATGAGCTTGATAAGAGAGTTTATCCATTTAATTGGATGACTCTCATTATCGAGTGGGAGGGTGAGAAGAAGGTGGATTATTTTTAATTTAAGATATTATCATGACATTATTTTTCATTTATATATAATCATCGCACATACTAATAAAGTACTTTATTTTGTAGAAAATATGTGAGACAGCATCGGTGAATCGCAAAATGAAGATATACGATCACTTCTTAGGATCTACTCCTTATGCTCGGATCGAGCATAAGTATTTGAGTGAAAACCCGGTATGATCATATTATTAAAACTGATATCATGTGATTAGTTTTATACATTTACTTTGAAATTTAATATATCACAGGACGCTTTGACTATGCCCCCGGCTCTTCTTGCTAGAAGAGCTTATACACCGCCCCAGGGCTATGAAAATATAGAGGGAAATGACAAAAAAGTGGAGAAAATTAATGAATTGGTCGTAAGTATAAGATTAATTTTAGATTTGTATATACTTAATGATTTTTCATCAAAGTTTCTAACTTTTATGATATATGATATACAGGCGGCGGTGGAAGCTTCTCAAAACGAGGTCTTGACCCGTGTCAGTCAGTCTCAGGGTACAGAGGACACTCCTGTAGAGCCTAACCGCATGACCAGAGACGAGTGGATGGAAGTCGTCGACGGAGCTTACGGTTTACAACCAAGAAAGAAAGGAATAGTTCATTTGTCAAGTGTTGTAGCTAAGAAATTCACCACCACCAATAAGCATAGCAGCCAATCAGTGATCTCGACGCGACCATGTGACACATCATACGTTGTGGGTAAGATTGGTCAATACTTGTTGAAGAATGTTGAAGCCTCTTTGGTTTTAAGCTTTCTTCCTACTATTAAACACAAGTTAGGCGGTGCACAAACGACCTGGGATGTCGTTCAGCGACTCATCGATTCTCAACCCTTAAAGGACTTGCTTCCGCAGCCTATATACATGGATATCATGAGGATGGCATTTAATGAGCATGCAGCTATAAGTGATGGAGAGGTATGTATGTCATATTATATATGCAGTTATTATGAATATTTGGAATATATTCTCATATTGATTTACATTCTTTTCAGGCTAGAGGAGGTACTGTAGGAAGCAGCAGTACGATACGACATTTTGATGCAGCCGCTGCCGACGATAGGGATCACGACGATAGGGACCAAGATGACTACGATGAATGAGTACTGAGTTAGACTTTTTTGTTACTTTTATCGACTTTTGGATTGTGTTGAGCATATAATGACCTCCGGATTATATATATACGTGAAGTTATACTTTTTTGTTACTTTTGTCGATTTTTTGTTACTTTTGTCGATTTTTTGATTGTGTTGAGCATATATAGTGTGTGTGTGAATCGATGAATGATGAATGTGATTATTGTTGGATGTGAATTGATGGATGTGAATACTGTTGGATGTGAATTGATGAATGTGAATACTATTGGATGTGAATTGATGAATGTGAATATTGTTAAATGTGAATCGATGAATGTGAATATTGTTGAATATTTTATGAATATTGGAAGCAACAGGTATATATTCCCAAATGGGGCTCAAAAAGTAGCAATTTTTTTTCCCGAATTATATTCATTAGCGACGAAAAGGTCCGTCGCTAATGAACATCGGCGACGGGGAAATCAGTCGCCAACGTACATTTATCGCCGTCGCCAATAAACATTGGCGACAGGGTGCTTTCCGTCACCAATAATCATTGGCGATGAGTTCAACCCCGTTGTCAATACACATTAGTGACGGGGTGTTTTCCATCGCCAATGTGTTTTGGCGATGGCTAGATTTTCGTCGCCAATAAACATTAGCGACGGGGTGCATTTTGTCGCCAATAAACATTGGCGACGGACAACACGCCGTCACCAATGTGTTTTGGCGACTGCAAACTCGTAGTCGCCAAAACACATTGGCGACGGAAAGCACCCCGTCGCCAATGTGTTTTGGCGACGACAAGATTGTCGTCGGCCAATGTACATTGGCGACGGATGACCCCGTCGCCAATGTGTATTGGCGAGGGGATTATTGGTGACGGGCAAGTGGGCGTCACGAATGTGCATTCGTGACGGATTTGACTGCATTGGCGACGGATTTCCCCGTCGCCAATACTCTATTTTCTACTAGTGTATTAATGACTGAAATTTGGAAGAAAGGGTTGCCTTGAATCTAGAACTCATGACCTGTAGTTGCTCAGCTTGTGCTCGCCTCCCATGATCCTAAAACTCATAACCTTCTTCTCGTCGTCAAAGATTTCGAGGTGCTTGGTGCTGCTGACGGCGGGGATGCTGGAGATAAGGCGGACCTCGCGGAGGCAGCCGGCGGTGAGGGAGGAGTCGCCGTCGAGGAGGCGGAAGGACTTGACGAAGCTCTTGTAGGACTGTGGGGAGTCGAAGCGGTGGAGGAAGGAGACAGAGGAGGGAGGTAGGAGATGGGGAAGGAAGAGGAGGAAGAAGTGTGATTTTGGGGGGAAGATGACAGTGATTTTGGGAGGGGTAAAATTGGGGTTTTTAGGAAACCATGAGCTGGAGTCATGATGGAGGGGTTTGGGCAAAAAAATTTCAAAATTTTGGGGCTGCAGCACATAACCAAAAATATGAGAGGCTGGGTCACATGACTTTTTAGATTTTGGGGTCTTGAAGCAATTTTTCCAAAATTAAATGAAAAATCCATGAGCCGGCCCACGACCTATGAAACATGGGCCGGGAGTCCCAGACCACAGATGAGAGACGAAGGCCCGACTCTTGCAAAGCCGTACGTGGCTCAACCCGACCCGAATGGCAACCTCGCTTCATCAAATCGAATACTCGCTGCGTCGTGACGAGAAAAGAAAAGGGGGCTGAAATGATGTCCTTCGTCAGGCTTTTCCCCTCCCCTCGCTTCATCTCCCCTCTCTCTTCACCCCCTCTCCTCCGCCGCCGTTTAAGCTCTCCTCGCAGCAATCTCTCTGTCTCCTCCGCCGTCACCCCCGCCGCTTCCCCGGGGGCCGAAGAGATGGTTTCGACATCTCAGAGGACTTTGAAAAGTTGGAAGCCCATGTGTCTTTACTACACCCAGGGAAAATGCACTCTTGTACGCTAGCCCTCCTACTTTTCTTATCGCCCATCTACTGTTTGTTCCTTTTCCTCAGTCATATTTCCAATGTTTTTCTAGGTAAATCTATTCTCGTTGTTGAAAGATTTGATTTTTATCCACCACAAATTATCTCTTTTCCTTGGGGTTTGTGGTTGAATAAGCAACTGTAACTTGTTCACAAACCTCTGTGGGGCTAATAGTTTTCATTGGAAACCCTTTTCGCTCCGCTTAGCACTATCCCTTTCTTGGGGAATTTTAGTGATAGGTTCTATAGGAACTGGGCGATCTTTTGGAAGGGAAGTATTATTTAATTGCATAAAGGCACATGTAATATCATATTCTCATCTCTATAAAAAGCTTTCCAATATATTATTTATATGATACTGAACTAAATATATTTTTATTAATGTATGGAGTTTTTGTCGAAGTAAGTATATTTGGTTGAGGTTGTTGTATGCAATGATATTTTCTCGCATGATTTCATAGACAGTATTTAATTTAACTATTGTTCTCAAAAGGTATACATAGCCTAGGATTGTGATAAATCAAGTCGAAGCAATCTGTAGGAAGTTTCTTCACGCTAGTGATGATAACAAGTGCAAAGTTCCTCTGGTGGCATGGAAGACACTCGGTTTCTGTGTTTTAAAAGCAAAAGGCGAGGTCTCCTATGTCACATAATGCGAGAGGCGCCGAAAAATACGATCACATGAGTGAACCAAGGCGATGAATATTCCAAAAAAAAATCATAAGCATTATAAATAATATGTAAATATCAATAAATAGCAACAAGACAAATTAATTACAGTCATATTGTCGAAGTCACTAATCAAATAAGCCATAAACTACCTAAATGAAGTAGTAAGTAACAAATACTGAATAGTAATATTAGCTAATAACTGTTAACACAAATAATTAAGCAACAAATTTTGAACTTAAAGGTGCAAATTGTGGCATGTCCTCAAAATGGTAGAAGTGGTAAAGTACATTACAACAAAATAGCAAAAAATAAACCAAGAAAAGAGAGACACAAAAATTCAATAACAAAATAAACTTTACTTTATAAGACATCTTTTCTACCTTCAAAAATTTAAACTAGAGACAAGCACCTCGCGCCTCACATGTCTTAGGCGTCAAGGTGAGGTCATGAGGCACAAGGTCTTGAGGCACCAAAAGGCGCTCGCCTTAGTAACCTTCATCACCTGACAATATGCGAGGTGCAAAGTTATAAGATTGTCTCGCTTGAGCGACAAAGGCGCTAAGGCTCATCGCCTTTAAAACAATGCTCTATTTATAAAAAAGCTCATGGTGTTTTGGGTTTTCATGATGCGACCATTTCAAATAAAATAATGATGTTTAAACACTTATGGTCTATAGTACTTAAAGAGGATAACTTGTTGGTGAAATGGATAAGTGAAGTTTATGTAAAAAGTAATAGTCTTTGGGGGATTCCCATTAAAAAGACTCATTCTTGGGGTTTCAGAAAAATGTTTAAGAAAAATTTGCAATCTTGTGGTTGCCTCTGGTCCTCTTTTATCTCAAAAGGGGCTTATAAAACTTGTTTCCTCTCAAAAGGTTCCATGGAGGAAGTTGCTTTTTAGTAGAATAAAACTACCTAAGCACTCTTATAGTCTTATCTTTTTTGCTTAGCTTGTCATAATAAGCTTCTTACTAGAGTATCTCTCATCAAACATGGACGGGACATAAAATCCTTTTGCCCTCTCTGTGAAGAGGCTGAAGAAACTATACAATTATTCTTTGAATGTGTTTTCAGCAGTAAATTTTGGACATATATCTCTGAATTCATATGGGTTCGTTATACTCCTTGGAGGTGGGATACACTAATTCCTTGGGATACTAAGAAGTGGGGGAGGTAAAGGGATGATTGTGAACTTCAATAGGTCTACTCTTGTTGCTTGCATGTACTATATTCGAAGAGCTAGAAACTATTTGCTTTTTAGAGGCTTAAGGCCTAACATGGAGGAAATTTTGGGGCATATCAAATTCTATTGGAAAATATAGCTTAGCAAAGCAACTACCATGGAGCACTCTTTGAGCAATTGAAAGTGGTGTTTTAACTTCTGCATTCATTCAACTTTCGTGGTCAAACAGAGCATAATGAGCTATTTTGAATTTGGCCATCTATACGTGTTTAGAAGTTTATCGGGTGATTTATTTTTTTGTTTTGATTCTATGGGTTGAGAAGAATATGTATATCCTCACTATGATTTTTGTTGAGAAAGTCTTTTGTAGGCGTCTGTTAGTAATGGTTTCTCTTTGCTATTGGTGAAGGATCTATTGAGTTTGTAATTGCTGCCCATATTGGTATTGAATAAAACTTATCATTTCATACATGTTGATGGAGCTCTGTATTATTGTGCTAGGAGGTGATATGAAGTGCTTACAAAAGGTGAAAATAGGCGTGAGAGGTACATAGCAGCCGTTTAAACTCTTATTAATGAGACCATTCCGAGATTTCTTTAGTTCAACAGTTGGTAATCATCAATTCTTAGCCTTTAAGTGACATATAGTTGTCGAGGGCTTGAATGATATACTTGAATGTGTTTTTTTCCCGAATGTATTTTATTCATTTGGCTATGTCTATCTTGAATGAATGAATATCTAAACACATGCCTTGTGATCATTGCTGTCCAATAAATCATGCAATATTCTGTGGGAACATGAATCCTGTCTTTCTTTGTAATGATGAAATGTGGGTTATATTATTTTGTAAAATATACTTTTTCGTTGACTGTTATTATATTTTATCTTTAGATGGATGATGAAGTACACCTTGAGAAATTCAATCACAGTTATTTATCAGACCTTCAAGCGAATGATTCTGATGTCAGTAACTTGAAGAGTCAAGATTTAGATTACATTTTAGTCCTTGATTTGGAGGGAAAAGTTGAAATCCTTGAATTTCCCATTGTGATGATTGACTGCAGGACAATGGAATTTGTTGATTCATTTCACAGGTACCCTTACTTTTTAAATGTTTTCTAGTCAGTGATAGAATTGTTTTTTTATTTTTAACCATGAGAATTTATTCTTCGTCTTGCAGTTCATAATGTTGATTTTTTTTGAGAATTAATTTATGATTTGAAATGTGGCATGCATGTACAAAGTTATAGATACTTTATCTTGTAACACCTAACTCTAGTCTTGCTATGTTTGCCTTGCCACTAGAAAAGCTACCTCCCTTCTGCACTTGTGTAGCCTGCTAAATCTTAAGAGTCATAAAGTAGGGATTCATTGTGTAATCTGCATCAGACAATATATATCAGACACGTCGTAGGCAGGCTATATGATAGATAACCATACTTTTGATCGGTACCACTGATGTACTAATAATAGTAAGTTTTCCTAGGGTCTAATAGAATCTAGAGCTCAAGCATAGTGGATTTGATAATATTATTTTGGTGGTAAAAATATATTGGGGTTTTTACTTTGTAGTGAAGAGTAGTATAGATATGCATTTGCATATATGACTAAAGTCAGATCGAGATTATTTGGAACACTGCGTATGATGATTTTCTAAGACGAGAGACGTTCAAGGGTGCTTAATGATTAATCAAGTTATATGTCGATTAATCAAATTATGTGGAATCATAAGTTTTTCAATCTTTAATATGTATTTATTATTCATCATTTTTGAAATATATAAAATTCCTAAAAATTTGAAAATATGCTTAGAAGATTCGAGTAGTCTATTTTTCCGGAGAGCTTTGAAGGGAACATCAGATAGCTTTGAGGGGATCATCAGAGAGCTTGTAGGGAGAGAGTCAAAGGTTGTACGATCGTTTGGTGAGTTTTCGCGAGCGGCGGAAGGTCGAGCAAGCATTGACACAAGCCGGAGATATTTGTCGAAGCCGCTACATTCGAACAAGAGTGATAATATAGAGAGGAGTAGCTGAACTTTAGGAAATCTATAGGATTAGGGTTCCTTTTACTTTAATAGTCGAGTCGGGTTTGGGGTAAACGGGTTTAACTTAGAAAGGATTTGAAAAATAAGCACTCGCATGAAAAAAATTATTTAGGCGCTTTCTAAAAAAGCACCCTATTATGCGGATGATTGTCTAATGAGACGCTTTTTCCCTAATTGGAGCAGTTTCAACCCGCATATGTATAAGCAGCCGCTTAATCTGCATTTTAGAACATTGTTCATTCGTATTTATATATTTAGTCTATGATTCATGCCTACTTTTATTATAGTTTCACTATATGGTGGAAAGGCATTTTAGACAGATTCGATGATAGAATAGAGGTTCAGGATTGTCTATTAGTAATACTAATAGATTATAGAAGGGAGAACTTATGCTAAAATCAACTAACCTTGCTATGGGACACGGTATGTGGTAGTCTGACTGACAAGGTACATAATTTAGTGCCTAAAATTTTATATTTCTACAAATTTTTTTAGGCCTACATATTTGGTAAATTGCTACTTTTTATCCTCCTTCCCCTGTCCTTATTAAAAATTGTGACCACATAACATTTGAACGGTTAGCATTGTAACCATCCAAGCCCTTCCCCTCCCCTCTTGAAAAACCAACTCAAACTCATCATAAATGTTAGTAGTCTAAATCAAATTTAAGTGTGAAACTATAAATCAGTAAGATTATACCTACCTACTTTACTTGATGTAGCTAGTAGTAGGAATACGAAACATAATTCCCATGGCTTTGTTATGTAAACTTGAGCGTAGGGCAGCAACTAATGGTGTATAGAGGCAGTGGCTTTGTTATGTAAACTTTGAGTGTAGGGCAGCAACTAATGGTGTAATAGAGGCAGTGGATGTCTTTTTAACTTTATATATCACATCTCCAAGACAGGCTTATGGATGCCAAATTTCCATATTTTAACTATTTGTAGATTAGTTAATTTATTTGCTTAAGAAGGTCCTCTTTCTTCCTTCTGTTCTTCCCTTTTTCTAGGCGATCAGAGTGGCTAAACTGCACCCTCATTGTGCATTAAATAATAATGCGTGGGTTTGAGGATCTTTCATCTTTTTCTGTTCTTCTGGACTGTTCTTGCATGAGCCCTTCGGCTGCTCTTCTAGGACTTGCTATCCTCAGGTGTTTTAATTGATTAATTCTATTAATTACAATTTTAGTTTTTTTAACTCAATGCAAATGTTATATAGGTATGCTATTCTTATGTCTGACCACGGAGATTTGTGATGATTTCTTTACCTTTGTTTTATTTACTAATGCAATTATTATTATCGTTTGCTTTTATTTTTGTTATAGGTTTGTGAGACCAACTGAAATGGGTCAGCAAAGAATAAATGAGTATATTAAAGGGAAATATGGAAAATTTGGAATTGATAGGTATGTGTTCATGACCCAATTTTCTCCCAAATGTGTTATTTTTTCTGGACAACTAAGTTGCTATGACCTTGTTAATTTAGTATCTTTATATGACTAGCTGAATTTATTAGAAGTTTCATTTATATGCTAATCTTTCTCCCTTGTGCTGTTTATATGTTGTGACCTTGAAAATCATATTTTCTTTTGTAGTTCAGTGAAGAAACTTTTGATGTCAAATTTTTAACCTTTACTAGATACAATTCTTGATTCTTTGGATTCTTGGTTATCTAGAAAAGGTTGTGCAGCAAGCTATATTTGTTTCTACCATTTTGAGCCTTGGGAGTGATCAGCTACTATTGCTAGCATTGTTTTAAATATCGTATTTTGTGTAAATATTGGATGACCAAAATTCATATCGGATTGTGGAAATCAGGGATATATTAGGGATATGTAGTAAATAACAGGGTGTCATATTGGATGTTCACACGTAATTGAATATTCTAATATGTTATCTACACATATTTAATAATTTCTGAGTATAAAAAATTGTACAATAAAAAATTGTACAATAATTTCTGAGAGAGAAAAGTGAGTGAAAAGAGAGGGGGACCTTGCTGGTGGAAAGCAAGACAATGGAGCGCCAAAAAAGTGAGAGATGAGTGCCGAAATTGTAATTGGTAGAATTTTTTTTTAGATCAGCTGTGATTTCTAAAGCAAATGGAAAGTTTTATTTAGTATTTGGGTCGGGTTGGAGACCCCAAACTAATCCCAAATAGAGAAGACCTAAACAAAAAACCCAATAGCAGCCTATATTGCGAATATTAGGTTTATTGGATATCGGTTGATATATCAGAAAAAAGTTCTAAAAACTAAAAATGATATAAACTCGTAAATAGCATTGCGGGCTGCTGTGAACCCTGATATATTGGCTGATATAGTGATATATAGGCCGATATTTTGTACCTTGATTTGTAGGTGTCTAGAAAATCTTGTTACATACTATTTATAAAGAATACAGTGAGGGTAAAAAATGACTGAAGGAATAGAAAAGTTCCAAGAAGTTTCCTATATTTGTGAAAGAATAACAAAAGTATGAGGGTAACATGGGAATTCTAGTTTAAAGTGGCAACACCTTTTATGTTATATGGACTCTTATCTATGTTCTTACCTTGAGTCTACTTTTTGAAATATGAAATTTAATTGCATTTTATGGTGAGTATCGCATTATCTTTTTTCACCACGATTTGACTAAATAAGTACACTTAGATGTATCATTTAGGCGGTGACCTATTACCTAAGTTGCATGGAAACGGGCATGGGTACTGGTACGGGTGCGGGTGCGGGTACGAGACATGGCAAAACTGTAAAATGTAAGGTACGGGGACACAACTACATATATATATTGAATTAATATTGTACATAATTTTTTCCCCTTCATGTGTCATTAGAATTAAAATTCCGATCATATTTTTGAGTTTCTTTTATCATATTGATTATCATGAATTGTAAACTACTCATTTTTTTATTAGACATCTAAAGGACCCATTAACTATATAGTTTTAAACTTGGGTATGGACTGAAACGAATCCGACCCATATCTCATTAGTTTCAAGTATCTCATTAGTTTCAAAAGACGGATGTGAAGTGTAAGCTCTACGTCCAGGAAGTCTTTGACAAATGTTTTAAATTAACACATATATCGTATTGTAAGCTCTACGTCCAGGAAGTCTTTGACAAATGTTTTAAATTAACACATATATCGTATAATTGAGTACATGTTTAATAAATGCATGCATATATTCAAGAAGTGTCCATGAAGTTTGGATACGGGAAAGTGTCGGGTACGTATCCGGTACGGGTACGACTTCATTATAGAAGTACCCGGGTAACATAGCCTATTACAATATACAACAGTATCATTTAGCATTAAATATTATACGAATAAAAAATATGTATCAAGAATTAAAATCATAATTTTGATATTTACGCTATTAAAATTATGTAAAATTACTTGAAGTAAAATACAAAGAAAATAAAAATTTATTAAAAACAAAACAATTATAAGATTATTTAGTAAAACTATGATATAAGTTTTAAGAATAATTTTACTCTTTAGTAAATTAACAGATAATATGTAAATTCTTTTAGATTATTGAAGATTTAATGTGAATGAGAAGTATATTTTTATATGCGCCTTTATTTATACTTGACAATTGGTTTGTTACATCAATCTAATATATAATTTTTATAGTGAGAGTATCTTATCATTATTGACTATGTAAGAAGACATATATAGTACTTTACCCTTTTTTTCTGTCAAGTGCATCATGCACGTACAATTCTTCTATAATTATTGATTTTTATGGTAGTGTTGTGCATATATATTTTACATTAAAGAGCTGAAATGAAATCCCTTAATCATCTACTTATGATATAAGGATTTTTAATATAATTTTATTATTCATTAATATACTTTTATTAAGCATTACGTAATAAATCAAAATGTTAGGGTCTTTTATAGGGCTTTTTTCTAGCATTATGCCTTTTAGGTGCTTCAAAATTTATAGATGTCCCTTAGTCGCTGCTATATAAGGAAATTTATGCTTATTGGGAAACATGTGATATATCGCTCAAAAATTGCCGAAGGCGGTAGATTGTTTTGTAAGAAGCCATATAAAGACATATCAATGAACTTATCAGTTGATATCCATGTTGAGGATATATATTGCCCAAAAATTGCTAAAAAGTGTTAAAAGGATATTGAGACAATATCGTTTTGTAGCAAGCCTTGTTGAATGATATATCAGCTAATATATCAACTATATTTTTGGAAATTTAAAACAATGTTTATCACAAATATCTATATATGTAGGTTAACTTATCTTGTGAATTGGGTCGTGTTCTAAAAGAAAAATGTGAGGGCAATGCGATAATGTCCTTGTTGCCTAAGGCGAGAGAGGCCAAAAAGGGTGATCACTTGAGTATATCAAGGTGTTAAATATTCAAAAAAATTCAGAAACATTATAAATAATATGCAAATAAACACAATATAAATAAATTGCAAGTGAACAAATTAAACAGCTGAATTTTCAAAGTCACAAATTATAGTAACTAGTCATAAAACACCTAACTAAAGTAGTAGTTGACAGAATAGTAATAATAACTAGTAACTACCAGCATAGATAATTAAAGGGCATAGTTTGAAGTTTCAAATTATGACATGTCCCCAAAATGATATAGGTGATAAACTACATTACAACAAAAATAATAGAAAGTCAATCAAGAGAAAAGAAACAAAAAACTTTGAAAAAAAATAAATTTTACTTTATTGAACAGCTTTTGCACCCTAGGAAAGTCAATATAGATGCAGTCACCTTTTGGGCCTTATTGCACAAGCCTTGGGTGAGCACCTGAGCTTGTGAGGTGCCAAGGTGACATTTTTAAGTTGACATTTTTGAGGTGCCAGTAGGTGCTTGCCTTAGTAACTTCCATAATACCCTAGCGATATGCAAGGAGAAAAGCTACAATATCGCCTCTTGAGTGGAGGAAGAAGATATGGGTTCTCTTGAGTGGAGGAAGAAGATATGGGTTCTCTTGAGTGGAGGAAAGAACAAAGAAGGCAAGATAATTTGGGGTTAATGAGAGTTTAAATTAAATAACATTTTTAAGAGAATGAGGGCCATTCTGGTCATTTCCCGTCATGTGCTTTACAAGTGCCCTGTCAAAGTTGACAGTGTTATTTTAGGGGTGTTAAGTGAGACAAGTTCATGGGGGTTAAGTGAAATAAACAACGTTTAGGGGTTTATGTGCAACACTTCCCAAAGTTCAGGGGGTTAAGTGAAATTTACCCTATTTTATTGATAACTTTTTATTTTACTTGATATTTAGCCACATTGGAGCAATGAAGCAACCTTCCAGTTACTTTTGGTGGTTGAATGTATGGAAACTTTCATTCTTCATTGATCTCTTTAATATCAGTCTAGTTTAAATATTTAATTCTTTGTTAGCTAGTGGAATTTTTTTATATTAGTTTATATTCTTATTTATGTTTTCAAACATAAATGGCTCATGTGGCGTACAGAGTATGGCATGATACAGCTATCCCATTCAAAGATGTAATCATGGAGTTTGAGACATGGGTGAGCAATCATCATTTGTGGAAGAAAGAATCTGAAGGCCCCCTACATGGAGCTGCGTTTGTAACTTGGTTAGTTAATTCTTATTAAAAATAGATCTAATATCACTAACATTACACATCCTTTGTGAAACTTGATCTTTTTTGTGATTTGTCTCGTATGCAAAGGCATCTGAGGTTATCTGTAACTAATGGATTTGAAGTCAAAAATCTGCTAGTTGCATGCAGCTTCACATTCATTTGTTCTATTTTTCCCGAGTCCCCATGAGTTTTTACATGTGAGATTAAAGATATATCAGACAATTTTTCTTTTTTGGCCATTGATGACTAAACCTAGAATATGCTGCAGATTTATTTTGTATTTTAAATCACCCAACTGCATCTACATTTGAAAGTCTGCTTGTGAAAAGATGACATCACCATAGACATACTTGGTGTGGATGTTGCTTTGGTTGTTGAAATCCATAAATTTAATGTTTCTCTTACTTTTCTGTTTAAGTGTATATGTGTGTATATATAGTGTGTATATTTATATATGTGTGTGTGTGAGTGTGTCTATGTTTGTGTGTGTTGCTATACTATTTCTCTGGTTTGATTCTTTACGCATTTTTTTGCCTGTTAACTACCATCGTTCTCCCTGTTAATGACCTTTCTTCTCCATATTAACCTGTTAGAAGCTATCTAACCACAGTGGATGATCTGGATAGATTTAGGTTTGCAGTGATTTCGGTAAGTTTTCAACTGTGAGTAACTACGATTGACAATGCTTGGATAAGGTTCGAACCAGTTTAATTATGTCTTACAACTACTGATTAGCAATGGGATCATTTTCTAAATTGACATATTTTAACCCACTATTTTGTATCATCAAGTTAAGCTTCTCTGCAACATCTGCCAAAGAAGTCAAAATTGTCATTTTAGAAAGTATTTCACTGTGCAAGTATGATCAATGGTGCAGTTCCACTAGATGCTTTATTTGCTGATTACAAATTAATGGTAATAAGTTTCTCCAACATTTTATTATAGGTCTCTTCAATGTCACAGATGCACGTGTGAGTGTCTGCTTATCAATATCGCTAACTTATCTGATAGGGGCATGCAAGGATTTATGTCCAAAGTAGTAGATGCCCGATTATGGGGGCCCAACTTGGAAAAATAACGAAGTATAATGTATTTTTGTTATTAATCTTGAAATGGGTTCTGGTATAATACTTAAAGATAATTTAATGCGAGAACTTAATATTATTTCTTGACAACTGTATGATGCTTGAAAGCAACACAGTTAAGAAAGTGAGAAGAACTTGGAGGAATTTTGAAGTACTATTGAGGAACGTGCAAAGACCATAATCTTCATTCAAAAAATAAGTCATTTCTTGTAGATCAGGTTACATGATTCTTTAGCTACTATGCTGATTAATAAAGCATTCCTCCAAGCTTCACAATGAACTCTTATTAAGTATGACCTTTTACCTACTGGAATTGATTTTTAACAAGTCCTAAATCACTAAACAGCCGTAATCAATAGAAACTGGAATTGTTACTCCATAAAGATTTAACATTAAAAGGTAACTTGTTTTTTCATATATTTATGCAGCAGTATCATTCTGGCCTACTTCACTATGCCCAGCTTCCTGTCTCCCCTATTTCTGCGTATTTATGGATTCCGTCTCTTAGAAATTTACCTTAAAGTCTCAGGAGGATTTGATGTATAAAACTTCTTTCCTTTCAGCTATCTTTTTCCTATAATCATAAGAGTATTTAATTTCCTAGGTAATTGAATGAAGAATCGGAAGTAGATAAGTAAACAGTGGTGGTTGGTTTTGAGGATCTGTATCTGCTAGCCTATCACCTAACTGTTAAAAAGGCCAGAGGAAAAGGTTTCTTCGGTGTGTTTTACTATTTAAGTTACATAAGGTTGTTCTCTTCCAAGTCATGTCAGTCACCTTCTTGTGTATCTGGTGATTCTGGTTCTCAAGGGCCATCAGATTTTAGGATATTTTTGTTTTCTTTTATTTTTCCATTGTTTCAATTGTTATTTGTGGTCGTAGTGCACAAATATCTCACTTCTCTTGATAACAGTGGTAATTGGGATATAAAGACGAAGATCCCTCAACAATGCAAAGTTTCCAAAATGAAGATTCCTCCATACTTCATGGAGTGGATCAATCTGAAGGACGTTTACCTGAATTTTTACAATAGAAGGGTAAGCTAAAAAGATCTGCTACATTCATAATGCGAGAAATGTTCTTTTCTTGATGGTGGTAATGGAATTAAAACTGGAACTATGTGCGCCATTTAAAGGCTCTTTTGATGCTTGACAGGCAACAGGGATGATGACAATGATGAGAGAACTAGAGATTCCAGTATTTGGTAGTCACCATCTCGGGATTGATGACACTAAAAATATAGCAAGAGTTGTTCAGCGCCTCCTCAGTGATGGTGCTCTCTTGAAGATCACAGCAAGAAGGATTTCCTCTGACCCAGGTGATGTGAAATTTCTATTTAAGAATAGAATCAGATGATGTTGTCCGATTTCCTAGTAACGGAGCCTAGTTGTTGAGAGAGATTGAAGAATGCAACAAATTTCCTCTGACCCAGGTGATGTGAAATTTCTATTCAAGAATAGAATCAGATGTTGTCCGATTTCTAGTAACAGAGCCTAGTTGTTGAGAGAGATTGAAGAATGCAACAAATTTCCTCTGACCCAGGTGATGTGAAATTTCTATTCAAGAATAGAATCAGATGATGTTGTCCGATTTCTAGTAACAGAGCCTAGTTGTTGAGAGAGATTGAAGAATGCAACAAATTTCCTCTGACCCAGGTGATGTGAAATTTCTATTCAAGAATAGAATCAGATGATGTCCGATTTCTAGTAACAGAGCCTAGTTGTTGAGAGAGATTGAAGAATGCAACAAATTTCCTCTGACCCAGGTGATGTGAAATTTCTATTTAAGAATAGAATCAGATGATGTTGTCCGATTTCCTAGTAACGGAGCCTAGTTGTTGAGAGAGATTGAAGAATGCAACAAATTTCCTCTGACCCAGGTGATGTGAAATTTCTATTTAAGAATAGAATCAGATGATGTTGTCCGATTTCCTAGTAACGGAGCCTAGTTGTTGAGAGAGATTGAAGAATGCAACAAATTTCCTCTGACCCAGGTGATGTGAAATTTCTATTTAAGAATAGAATCAGATGATGTTGTCCGATTTCCTAGTAACGGAGCCTAGTTGTTGAGAGAGATTGAAGAATGCAACAAATTTCCTCTGACCCAGGTGATGTGAAATTTCTATTCAAGAATAGAATCAGATGATGTTGTCCGATTTCTAGTAACAGAGCCTAGTTGTTGAGAGATATTGAAGAATGCAACGACTCCCTTAAATGTATATTACTTCATTGTGCTAAGCTGAGTTCAACAGCATTCCAGCGCAGTCCCATTATAATAGGATATTTAGGATCTTATTAACTTGTGTGCTGTCATTATAGAGCAACCAGTTGCAGTCTGACTCACTGAGCATAACCGCTACCTATACGTCTTTCTTACATGAGCAACGATTGATCTTCATCAGTTACAGCTTCTACTAATAGGAAACGGTAAGCTAGGTTCTTGTACTTCATTTGCAATTTTATCTGCATATTCGGTAATTTACAGTTTGGAAAAGAATGTGGTACTTCATTTCAATAAGAAAAGAATTCATGATCCTTTCAGTTCTGTGTTGTCATAAGAATTATCTAGTGGATAAATCTCAGACACACAAACAGTACATGTTAGAGATGCCTTAAATTCAGTATTTAAACCTCCAGTCAGCAGCTAGCGTCTATCATTGACAAGCTGCATAGTACTCTGCTGTTTTAATATTTACGTAAAAAACTTCATATTGTAGCAGGCCACATGTTATGGACTTCGGTTGGTTACTACGGTCCCCTCGTTGAGGTTTCATTGTCTTGCCTCTCCGCAGTCGAGAGAGAGAGAGAGAGAGACGACATCAGTATAAGTTCAGGCAACCTGACGGGCACTAGAATTTCAGCATGCTTGCTAATCTTGTATTGAAAGGAACTTGACATTGCCAGTCTGTTTCTGAGAAACAGGTGTGCTCTTATTAGAGTTTCTTCCCCATATT
>NC_033799.1:65774023-65783996 GCF_001876935.1 Asparagus officinalis | reverse complement strand
TCCTTTAAGCGAAGCAATATAATTTTCGACAAATGCAAGTCAAGTCAGGTTGAAAAATCACGTGAGGCACCTGCACTGGTTCAGAGATCCGGTGAGAAAATTGAAACGAAAACAAATGTGAAATTCAGAATCTTGAAAATTAACAATTTAAAAAAAAAAAATTCCCCAAGACAAGAATTATCACGGCCATTACAGGAGGCCGACGGGAAATGAAAAGATATGCATGTGTTATTCTTTCCTTCTTATTATACTTGCACTCTCTGAGCATCAGACTGGGTTACAATTTAGAGGGCAAGTATGTCTCCTTCATCTAAACAATTTTGAAGATATTACAATGGGGGTGGAATTAGAGGGTTTATCTAAGAAATGATCAAGTCTATGTTTCAGATGCGTGTATAAGCGGATACATCCATGTAGTGCTAGCAATTTACTCTAAAAAAAATATGAAGAGGATTGCATACATCTAGATACAAATGAAAGTTGACAAGGGAGATCAGTTTAAAAAAATGGGGAGGAAGAAGAACAACAAGCCACGATTGCAAATTAATATTATCTACAGTACAAGTTGTGAACGCCAAGTTCAAATTAGCGAGACTGAATCTCCAATGATGCGAGGTCCAGATACTAGGGGCAGCATTGTTTACAAAAACTCAAACACGGGTCACCGTTGCCTTCGAAGGGTCACTGTTGCCTTCGAAGGGGAAATAATTTTGTAGGCTAAACCCTAAAGATAGAGCATGATATAACAACAAAAAAAGATCTTTGCCTCGACCATACTCAATAGTAATTTTCAAAGGTGGCTCGGTCTGTGAGGTATGCATAGGAGAAGAAATGCCTTAGAGCAAGGGCAGCAAGCTCCCAAGCCCGCTCTCAGTGCCTACGTGGCGGTGGGAGCCTGCTGCACCCCCTCCAGCAACCTCCTAACCGCTCCCAAGCCCCTCTCCTTAGGCTGACGTGGCTCTTGAGAGCTTCAGAGCTCCCAAGCGCTCCACAAATTTGTGGAGGGCCGCTTTGGAAGCTCGCAACGAGGAAAATTTTTTACAATCCCCCCCCCAAAAAAAAGCCCCCTACCAAATCAGGCTAGCGTAGGGGCTGATATGATGATTTTGGCGGCGAAGAGGCCTCCGACGGTGGTGCTCGGCGACGATGTCGAAGTAGTCGGAGATGGTGGCGTTCGGTCGGCGCGACTTGGACTTGAGGGATCGCGCGAGGTAGGAGATGGCCATGCCGGGGAGGATGCCCCGCTGCTGCGCCGTCGCCACCGTCGAGGAAGAGATGGAGAACTTCTGCATAGCGGAATTGATGCGTGACGGAACCACCAATCGGCGGCGGCAGAGGTTGCAGGGAGAGGTTGGGGTTGGGGCGCAGAAGCTTGTGCGGTCGTCCGTATGCCGAAGAGGAGGTTGTGGTCGTCGTAGCCGAAGGGTTTGGGGTTTGGGGTTGGAGGTTGCGGGAGAGGGTTTGGGGTTGGGGTTTTAATTGGGTGTGTTGCTTTGTTTGATGGAGCTGATACAAAGCATAAAATAATAGATATAATAATGAAAAAAATAGTTGAGATTTAGCCATTGAGTTGAAATGAGCCGTTAAAAAATAAGACGTTGAGTTGAAAATTTTAGCCGTTGAGATTTAAAAAACTGGCATGAATAGTAAAAAAAATTATCTATAAATTCTCAATTCACTACACAAAGATTTCCACACAACTCTCTCATAAAAAAAACTTTATATTTTCCTATCAAATTACAAATCTCATGGATCCCTCCCAAAAAATTTTATTCACAACTCCTTATCGGTGAAGGATCGACCTTATACCCACCGTTCTATACAGAAATCGTAGAAGAAGGTCACCCCATTGAGTTCTCGCAATCGGTAACACAACAAGTGTCATCCCAAGAAACATCGACCACAAAGAAGAAGAAGGCTTACACGCGGTCCGAAAATTAGACTGTCCACAAGGATAAGCTTCTTATGTCTGCTTGGCTGAACACGAGCCAAGATGCCATCCAAGGTACGGGACAACACAAAGATAAGTTTTGGCACCGAGCTAACGACTACTTTATCCTATACCCCACCGATCCAACGAGCCGCACACCAAACCAAATGATGCATCGTTGGTCAACGATTCAATTGTCCGTCAATGATGCATCGTTGGTCAACGATTCAATTGTCCGTCAACAAGTTTTGTGGGTGCGTTGCTCAGATTGAAGGAAGACAAAGATCTGGTACGATTCAATTGTCCGTCAACAAGTTTTGTGGGTGCGTTGCTCAGATTGAAGGAAGACAAAGATCTGGTACGTGAATTATTGACCATGTAAATATTTAATTATGTTTGATTATGTTTGCTTAAATTCAATATGTTTAATTATGTTTGATTATTTTAAATTTAACTCTTGTGTAGACTGCAGAAGTAAAAGAATTATATCAATCTCTTTATGGTAAGCCATTTGTGTTTGACCATTGCTGGGTTGAGTTGCGTCATCATCAAAAGTGGATCCAACAAATGAAAACTTACAATAAGATTCGATCACAGCCGAGAAGAACCACAAACTCTAATTCCTCACCAAACAATTCAATGTTAGCGACCCCTATCGAGTTGAACACTAACTCAGATGATGTTATAGCAAGGCTTGAAGGGAAGAAAGCGGTAAAGCTTTGTTGGGTCCTTTTGTTTTGATGATGATTTACAAACAATTTATATCTAATATTGTTTGTCTAGTGCTTGTATTTTGTATCTATTCTAGGCATACAATAAGTTAGAGGATGGATGGAATCAAGCATTCACAATCATATCCAATGGAGGTTGGCGGAATAATGGAGTGAAGCAATGTAATTCAAGTTGAAGATCCAAGTTTAAACTTCATCCGCAAGTTAACCAAGAAGAGCTTGTTGAAGATCAAGATCATTGCTTGGGTGAATAGTTTAGGTTTTATATTATATGTGTTAAGTACTCTAAGATCAATATATATATATGTTTTAGTTTTATAGTTTTCAAGTTTATACAAAATTGATTTTGTGAAAATATTGTTTTATTAGTTTATAGACTTAACAATCATAATATACATCTTTTATTAAGTCTATAATATCAATTTATAGAGTTTCAAAATATGGTTTATGTCCAATGTCAAGTGTTTTTCATTTACATGTTTTGGACTATTTTATAAAATGAAGAGATTTCTCATTTGGGAACTGTTTTTTCAAACCAGTTTTTGTAACATGTGTATTATCATGTTTACAATTATTTTCCAAAGTTTTATATTTTTTTGAATTTATTTGTTATTTTTAAAGGCACTTTTAAAATCAGATTTTCAGCATGAACAGTGCATGTGCATGTTTATAAGTCGACTTATAAACTCTGACAAGTCGACTTATGAACTGCTCTGGAATGTGCAAAATCTTTCTGTCAAGTCGACTTATGCAAACTGTTAAGTCGACTTATGACCTGAGTTTTGAGTGTTAATTTTCTTCTGCAAGTCGACTTATGTGAACTTTCAAGTCGACTTATTATAAGTCGAATACAAGTCGACTTACACTAAGTCGAATGCAAGTCAACTTATAAATATGACCGTTGCACAGTAACTGAGTTTTTGTGTGGGTTTTTGGTCATTTCCTTGGGGTTTTGGCTGATGTCTTGGGTTATTATAAATACCCCATTACATTTGCCTCTCCTACCAACTAAGAGAATGTTTTAAGAAAATTTAACAAGGGTTCAAAGTTTTATTTAAGTTTGTTTAAAAAGCTTTTAAGCATTTTTCAAGTTTCGGTTTGTGAAGAGAATTTCACAAGAGCAAGTGGAGATCATCCTTTGGTGTTTGAGCATTCACTCTTCTCCCTCTCTCTTGTCATCATTAGAGAAGTTTTCCTAAACTCTATTTCTAGCTATTTATTGTTTTGTTCATAATTTCCATAAGCTAGATTTAAATTGAGTTTAGTTTGATTTTGTTTTATTGAATCTCATTGTTACATACACCCACTTAAGCTTATTGTATTTCATACATAGTATAATTGGGGTTATGAGAGTTTGTAACATTGAGTTGTGCCTAATTGAGTTCTCACCTTGTATTAGAGAACAAATCTTTTGTTGAGAGCTTCATTGTGAGTTGCACATTGTATTACACTTGGACACCGAGATAAGTGGTTGGTGAGAGACGGGGTTGTCCTAAGAGGAGTGTCGTCGGTAGTAAAGCCTAGAGGTATGTCATAATTCCGAGCACTTGAGGGAAACACGGGCTAGAGACCAACACTTAGAGGGTGTGAAGTGTATTTGCAATTGTGTGAAGTATATTTGTGCGGTAAATTGTGAGGTTCATTTTATATTACACTAGTACACCAAGAGGAGTGTGTGGTGAGAGAAGGGGTCGTTCCAAGAGGAGTGGGGTAGGTGGTAATGCCTAGAGAGAGGTTGTAATTCCTAACACTTGAGGGAGACACGGACTAGAGACCAACAACTGAGGTGGTAGTTAGTGTGTTTACATTGTGAGTAATTGTAAAGTTTTCAGTGAGCTAGAAAACCGAGTGTGAGGTGTAAATATTTTCGGGTGATCGTTGAAAACCCGGTGTGATAGTGAATTTCTCCCCGGGAGGGGAGCGGAGACGTAGGACGGAAGGTCCGAACTCCGTGATCATATCTTGTGTTTGCATTGTTTATTTGCGCACTATCACTCTTGTTTATTTATTGTTTATTTTACCCTTGTATTAACTTGTATATCCTTGCACATATATTGTTCATATTTCATTTGCTAGGATATATTTGTTAATTAGTTTTAATTTGGTATAAATTGGATTAGATTAGCATAAACCCTATTCACCCCCTCTAGGGTTTCTTCATAGCGACCTTAGGGTACTTTCAAGCTCAAGAGGAAACAAAATGTGGAAAACTCTGAGTCCGCTAAGTCCATCATGGGAGAGGCTTTCGCGTGGATGAAGCAAACCACCAATCAAAAAATGAAGCTAAAACAGAAGAAACAAGATGACGATATCATAAAGATGGATCTCTCAACACTCAATTCAGTTCAACGATAATACTTTGAAATGCGTCAGGCAGAGATATTGGAGAGGTGGATGTCTAAGGGTTCTTCCTAATTATCATATATTGTACTCGCATCGCATCGCATCCTCATTAGATTTATGATTGTACTTGAAGTTGAAAATTTTGGCAATGAATAAAAACAACTACTTTATTGAAAATGAAATTGGCGTAGTACAACAATTTGAACTTCTTTTCTGAAATTACATTAGACATAAAGAAACTTAAGACTCGGCGATGGATCCCTTGAGCTGCCATAGATGCTCGATCAAATTACTTTTTAGTGATTTGTGTGTTTGCGTGTTCCTAATCCGATAATGATTTTGGATGAACTCAGTTAGAGGCACCGTCTGCACATGAGAAGGTTCAACGATTGATACCGAATCAGTAAAGTCAAAGTTATTGTCCAATTGACAATCTCGTTCATCTTCAACGATCATGTTATGCATTATGATGCAAGCTGTCATGATGTCTTTCAGCACACTAGGTTGCCAGAAACGTCCTGGGCCATGAACAATCGCAAATCGAGCTTGCAAACGCCAAAAGCTCACTCAACATCTTTTCTTGCGCTTTCTTATTGTTGAGCAAAGTACTTATGCTTGTTCCTCGAGGTGCTGGAATAGTCTTCACTAATGTGGACCACTCTGTGTAAATCCCGTCGGTAAGATAGTATCTCATATTGTACTCGTGGCCATTGACAGTTTAGTTGCACGGTGAAGCTCTTCCCTCCGCAAGTTGTGCGAAAATCGGTGAACGATATAGAACATTGATGTCATTGTGAGACCCCGGTAGTCCAAAGAAGGTATGTCATATCCAAAGATCTTTGCTAGCTACGGCCTCCAAAATAATTGTAGGTTCATAAAAATTCCCAGTATACATACATTGCCAGGCGGTTGGACAGTTCTTCCATGTCCAGTGCATGTAGTCGATGCTCCTAAGCATACCAGGAAAACCTCGTTGTGAACCTTCCTCGAGCAGGCGTGCAACGTCTTCATTAGTCAGTGAACGAAGGTATTCCTCTCCAAAGATGTTGATAATCGATCGAACAAACCTCTTCACGCTCTCAAGCAACGTACTTTTACCGATCCGAACGTAGTCGTCAACGGAGTCAGCGGATGCTCCATATGCGAGCATCCGCATAGCTGTAGTAATCTTTTGAACAATGGATAGTCCTAATTGTCCAGCACCATTTCTCTTTTGGACGAAGTACTTGTCATGTTCGACGACTGCGTCGTGGATTCGAAGGAATAACGAACGCGTCATTCTGAATCTTCGACGAAAATAATGAAGAGGATAGGTTGGTGCGTCAGCAAAATAATCTTGGAACAACCGATTGTGGCATTCCAGTCGGTTTCGATGGAGCACGATACGTCTTTTGTGTTGAACTGAAGTTGAACATTTCTCTTGTTCTTCTTCCTCAACGACATCACCTCCCATAAGAAAGAACGTCTTTATCATTTCATCATCTCTAGAGCTAGATGAGTTAGACATTTTGTTCTGGGAGATGATGGGTTGAGGAGAGAAGACATCGAATTTTATAGGAATCAGTCGGTTGACGGTCAAAGTTTACGATACCTCGAACTTCGTGCCCAACCTCGAAGACCGCGGGTTACCTCAAAGACCGTGTGCGCTCCCTCGAAGACCGCGGGTTACCTCGAAGACCGTGTGCGTTCCCTCGAAGACCGCAGTTTACCTCGAAGACCGTGTGCGCTCCCTCGAAGGTTGTATCCCAACGGTTAGAAATAAAATACAAGAGGTTTAAATATAATTGAAAGTAATGGGTAAAATATTAAAATAGAAGAGGGGCTTTTTTGATAGTGTTGGAGCTCCTAACTAAGAGCTTATTGGAGCTCCATAAAAAAAAGGAGGGCCTCCCAAGACTTATTTTTTAATTTTTTATTCTAAAATGCTTGAGAACTCTTGAGAGCTTGCTGACTAGGACTTCCAACTACAAAACTGGAACTATGGATTTTCTACAAAAATCTTGTACTTCATGGGTGACATCTATAACAGTGATTTTTCACGGATAAGTCTAACTGGGGACATTTAGCTTTGTAAATCACCACTTCAGACATTTAATACTTCAACACCGTTTGGTGGTAACGAAATCCGAAGTTACAATATTTGGGTGGTATTTAAAAAATTAGTGAAGAGGGCACGCGCAACGCATGTGCCAAACTCTATATTTACGATTTATGGAAGAGAATGTCACATATTTTGAATATACAAAGGTTAAATGTGTATGTGCTATGTACACAAAATGTAAATAAATAACACTATAGCTACAAAGTTTTGTATGCCACTTTTACAAAAATAGTCAACATATTGAGGGAAGAAGTTTTCACATCTAGAGAACGTCCAAAATTTTCAAAATTTTTGAATCGTTACATTTTATAATAAACTTAGGCTGGGATAAATTGCATGTGATTGTCCTGATTTATATTTTCAGTTGCACATAAAACCTCTTCTGCTCTTTTATTAGCACTTAGCACAAATTTCTAATTTAGTTTTAAATATACATATGTTAAAACCCCATGCACTCAAGAACTAAAAGGGAAATAAATGCTAACAAATGAGCTGATGTGAAGGTACAAATGAGGGAGTTATGTGCAAGTTTCTGTTTATTATTTCTTTGGATACTTATATTTCTCTAGAGTTTTTAAAATTATACTATTATTCAGTGTCCTATCATAATTAAAGTATTATAAATATTAAATATTAAATATTATTGATTAGTATTTGCACTATATTATTTAAACTTCTTATCGAAAATGAGCAAGGATAATTTCTTTGACAAGAATCATAATGTTATTAAAAGCATGTTTAAGTAAATCTTAAATAATATTCTAGAGATTTTTTATAAAGTAGATATTTCACTAATAAATATCACTCAGAAAGATGGAAATTGCAAGTAACACCCCTCCTTTGGAGGGACTCAGTAAATGAGTTGTGGGGGACTACAACTGAAGGTGAAAATGAGGACTTATCTAATTTTAACTTGGAAAGATGAATGGTAGGTAAACCATGTTTTTCTGAAGAATCAAAAAGAGTTAAACGCTAATATATAAAAGTGAGGTCATTAATAAATATATGTATGCAATTTACCTTTTATTTTATAATTTATCTGTATTCTTATCATAATAAAATGTAATAAAATATACTTTTGAATTTTTAATATTGGTCTTTCATATTTTGAAATTATTCCCTCAAATAATTAAAATTGTTATTAGATATCTCAATTCTTATTCTTAATCGTTCCCTCAAACTATTAGGTCCTCCAATTCTCAAATTGTTTGGAAATTGGGCCCTCCAATCAAGGGTAAAAATAGCAATTTGAAGAATATTAGTCCCTTAAATTGGCGACATTTTCGTTAGATTTCTCAATCCTCACAACTTGCTTGAAACTATTCACTTTAGTTTTGAAACTAATCACTTTAGTTAATAATTGTACTATTGATTTGACGAACTAATTTCAAAATAACTTATGTTTGAGAGACCTAATAGCAATTTTCAATGTCCAGCGCTAAAATTTAAAAGATTTGAGGGACTAAAATCTAAATACCTTACATCTTTTTACTCGCATGAAGTTGCCGCTTATATCACATGCAAAGGACATTATTGCCCTTACAAACCGAAAGTTAACTTGTTACTCATTAAGCAGGGTCAAAATGGACATTTGTGTTACGAAGTGTGAAAAAAAAGGATCTGAGTCCCTACAACCTAGACAACATAGTGTTAGCTTTTGAACGCTACTATCGAAGTATTACACGACACACAAAAAAGCAGTCAGTTCTTAGCCTATTTTTATGGAAAATGGTAGGGGCACACCCCCAAACACATCCCAAATCACAACCCTCTCTTATATGCTACAGTGCTGTTAGCCCTTATGTTTTGATGATGTTCTTACAACCACCATTATCGGTACTAATGGCTTATTGAGTGTAAATGTAGTAAAATCATTTGTCAAGCTCGTTAGTGCCATTAACGGAGGATGGATGGAATATATGCTACAACGAAGATATCCAAAGGAGGAGGAGGCAAAGAGATGAAGCAACGTTATTTCAAGAACGACAAATTTGATCAAAAGCTTCATCCGATTCAAGCTATATCTAAGCTCAAGTATATTGCTCTCTATATGAGGATATTAGCTTTCTTTTGTTTTTCTCTCTAGTGCTAGAATGTAGGCAAAGAGTCACTGAGTTTACTTGAAGCTATTGGGAATCACACACACGTTTTTAGACTTGTGTTTTTAAGCGTTTTTCACAAAACACTATTTTTCACAAGTATGAGTACCTATCTGCAAAATTCTTTTTCCAAACAGTTTGTTTTTAGTATTAAAAACATTTTACAAAGTTTCAGAATTTTCAGAGGTCAAACGAATATTTTGCAAATATTTCAAGTTGGTCAAAAATCTGTTTTCTGGAAAATATCAGAAATCGGTCGACCGGCCCGGTCGCCCGATCCTATGACCTTTCCTTAGTATCTTTCCAGATTGTCGTCGGTCGACCGATACGGTCGACCGAATTTTCAATCTTCTAATCGCACCGACGAGGCTCTGCTTGTTTTTCCAAATTTCTTTAGCTGCCCGCGGTCGACCGAATTTTTCGGTCGGTCGACCGAAGGCACACGTTTTTAGACTTGTGCTTTTAAGAGTTTTTCACAAAATACTATTTTTCACAAGTATAGATTTGTTTTTGTTTTAAAATGATTTAAACTCTCCTATAAAATCCCCAGACCTCTTCTTCTTCCTCCAAGCCCTAACGTTTGAAAACCAGAGAGCTTTTTCTGTTTCCTGAGAAAATTTTCAAAACTCTGTTTTTCTCATTGTTTCAAGTGTGTTTCACTTCCCAGCTTCAGTACTCTTCTCTTTGCTATAGGGGCTTATGTAAAGAGAGGTTCTTGCTTGTTTTTTCTTCTGCTGCTGTGTGTTTGAGATCTGTGGAGATCTACTGT
>NC_033799.1:65717391-65773023 GCF_001876935.1 Asparagus officinalis | reverse complement strand
TCGTTGGTTTGTCGGTTCGTGCCGAGCTGAGCAAAAGGGACCTATAAGCAATTTTATATGCCTACAGACACAGAACCATCAATCCAAGGCACGGACAGCGGAGAGGAAGCTGATTCCGAGGCCGGATTCGATTACAATGGCGGTTTTGTTTTAAATGACATTGTACCCTTTGTAATCAATCTTGACGATGAACAATCGTCAGATGGAGGTTGTAACTGGCAACTTGCCGATATTGCAATAAAAGATGATTTAGAGTACTCCTTGTCTCTTGATGATGTGATAAAAGAGCTGTACGACAATCCTGAGTTGTATATGCCGATCCGATCATCCTATGTAACGAAGGAACACCTCCATAGGCTAAACCCTAGAGTTAGAGTTGATTGAAAAGTGATTGTCTTGATTTGTTTTAGTTAGGATTTTTCTTTTTCTTTATCTTCTCATAAAAAAAAACTAATTTTCTTTCTTTCTTTCCTTTAAAAAAAATTTCTTTCCTTTAAAAAAAAACTAATTTTCTTTAAAAAAAATTGTTTTGGTGTATGCAAATTTGGGTTCGGGATAATTTTCATCGCTTAATCCGTGTTGAACCAATCCAAGAAATAGCAAATCAGCCCGTTCTTCAGGATATGTGTTACCCCACCAGAAATGCAATTCCATCTTGCATAAGACTCCCCGAAGTAAATGGAGCAAATTTCGAGCTTAGACCGCATTTCATTAACATGCTTCCCAAATTCCTAGGTAATGAAACAGAAGATGCATATATATTTATCTCGGAATTTGAGGAAGTATGTATTATGATAAAAATGAGAGAATTAACCGAAGATGCGATTAAGCTTAGATTTATTCCATTTGCTCTAAAGGACAAAGCTAAAAAATGGCTGTACAGCTTACCGATAAATTCCATCTCAACTTGGGAGGAATTTGTCACCGTTTTTCTCAAGAAATTTTTCCCTATTCACAAAACGGTAAAGCTTAGGAACAGCATTCAGAATTTCAAAATTGTCCCGGGAGAGCCATTCTGGAAATACTTTGACCGATTTAAAGATCTTTTAATCCAATGTCCTCATCACGGTCTAGAAAAATGGCGACTGTGCCAAGTCATATATGAAGGATTGGACTATTCTTCAAAAACATCTTTAGAATCTATGTGTCAGGGAGATTTTATGAGAAAAAACATCGATGAAGCTTGGGAATTCCTAGAGAGTCTATCTGAGAAAACAATGCAGTGGGAAAACTGTGATGACAGGGTTTCATCTGTTTTCCAATCTAAGTCTAGTGGTCTTTCCCTGGAGTCAAACATTGCGTCTGAAGCGAAGATGGCGACGATTCTGCGGAGGTTAGAAGCCTTAGAAGTTAAGGAACGAGCTCCGGCTCAAATCAATCATATTTCTGCCCCGGGATGTCATAACTGTCAGTCTCCTACCCACGTTTCAGAGGAATGTCCTCTTCTAGGAAACAACCATGCTTTAGAACAGATGAACGCTGCATTCCAGCGCCCTAGAAATGATCCATTTTCTCCAACCTACAATCCAGGTTGGAGAAATCATCCCAATTTTGCTTGGAACCAAGGAAATTCTCATGGAAACCAAAACTTTATTCCCGCATCAAACCAACAATTCCCTAGGGGAAACACTGTCCCATTCAATACACCGAACAATTTTGCTAACCCACCCTTTCCAAACCAACATCCTCATCCTCACCAGCCTACAAATCCTTCAAATTCCGATCATGACAAACGTTTGGTTTAAGTGTCTTAGAAAAGGGTTTAGAAGCTATGATCAAAGCTTCTACACAAACTACCAACATGTTGACCCAATCATCCACCACTCTAAATTCATTCATGCAAACCACCGGCCAAGTGCTCAACTCGAACACACAAGCCATAGCCCGGTTAGAAACCCAACTTGGGCAACTAGCCGCTGCCGTAAGTGAGAGAGAAAAAGGAAAATTCCCAAGTCAACCTGTTGCAAACCCTAAAGAAACCGGATCCAGTTCCAATAATCCAGCTCCACTGAATGCAATTCACACTCTGAGATCAGGAAAACAAATAGACAATCAGGTTAGAATGCCACCGGATCAAACCCCTTCTCCCATTCAAAACACTCCTTCCGATGAAACAATTCCTTCCGATGACCAAAATGCTGAACTTGAGATTAAGCCTGATCTAGATAGGTATAGGCCCGTTGCCCCCTTTCCAGATAGACTCAAACCTAGGAAAAACTCCCCGCAGGTTGAGAAAATCCTAGAAACATTCAAACAGGTCAAGATCAACATCCCTCTCCTAGATGCAATCGAACAAATTCCCTCTTATGCAAAGTTCTTGAAGGACTTATGCACTAAGAAAAGAACCACCAATGTCCCCAAGAAAGTCTTCTTAGCTGCCAACCTCAGTGAAATCTTTTCGAAACCAATGCCGTTAAAATATAAGGACCCTGGTTGTCCCACAATTCCATGCGTCATAGGTAACACTCACATTGATAAGGCACTTCTAGACTTGGGAGCCAGCGTCAACCTCCTTCCTTATTCAGTCTATCAACAGCTAGGTGTAGGAGAACTTAAACCGACAAGATGCACTCTACAGTTAGCTGATAGATCTGTAAAAATTCCCAAAGGAGAGGTAGAGGATGTTCTGATCAAAGTTGGAGAGTTCATTTTCCCTGTTGATTTTATTGTCTTGGAAACGCAGCCCGTTTCCAATCTCAAAAGTCAAATCCCCGTCATTCTAGGAAGACCGTTCTTAGCCACCTCAAATGCTTTGATAAACTGTAGAACCGGTCAGATGAAACTATCTTTTGGGAATATGACTGTTGACCTCAATATCTTCAATTTAGGGAGACAACCTAGTGATCCATCTGATGAACCCATGGAAGTGAATTTCATTCAAGGAATATCCAGTGAACAACAAGAGGGAGAGTGTGAGTCTGATTCAAATGCATCTGATTTAATGATTGAGGAGCTTTCTGATGACGAACTAGAGATAGAACCGCTGATCAATCATGTTTTTGCTGTTGGCTGGCAACGAGAACCTTTAGAGATAGAACCCCGAGTCCAGCTTCGCCCATCTGTGGAGGAACCCCCTAAGTTAGAGCTCAAACCTCTACCCGAAAATCTAGAGTATGCCTACTTAGGGGAGAACGAGTCTTTACCAGTTATCATTTCTTCTGAGTTGACTACCGGTCAAAAGGAAGCTCTCTTAGCTGTTTTAAGAGAGAATAGGGAAGCCATTGGATGGACCATGGCTGATATCAAAGGGATTAGTCCAACCATTGTTCAACACCGAATCCATTTGATAGATGATGCCAAACCTACTAGAGATGCTCAACGTAGGTTAAACCCAGTGATGAAAGAAGCCGTTAGGAAAGACATTCTGAAATGTCTCGATCATGGGATCATTTATCCCATTTCTGATAGTTCATGGGTGAGTCCAGTCCAAGTTGTTCCAAAGAAATCTGGGATCACCGTGATCCAAAATGAGGCTAATGAGCTGATTCCCACTCGGATCCAAACTGGATGGCGAGTCTGTATTGACTACCGAAAGCTCAACTTAGCCACTCGGAAAGATCATTTCCCTCTTCCTTTCATTGACCAAATGTTAGAGCGTTTAGCAGGACACGAGTTCTACTGTTTCCTGGATGGATATTCAGGTTACAATCAAATCCCTATCGCTCCAGAAGATCAGGAGAAAACCACCTTCACTTGCCCGTATGGAACATTCGCATACCGACGCATGCCTTTTGGCCTGTGCAATGCACCGGCCACATTCCAACGTTGCATGATCAGTATTTTTTCCGACATGGTAGAGCGATTTCTCGAAATTTTCATGGATGACTTTTCCATTTTTGGTGACACATTTTCCCAATGTTTGCATCATCTTAAACTGGTCCTAGAACGGTGTAGGGAGAAAAATCTGACTCTCAATTGGGAGAAATGTCATTTCATGGTCAAACAAGGCATTGTCTTAGGACATGTAGTTTCCAATAGGGGAATCGAAGTGGACAAAGCTAAGGTAGATCTCATTTCCAATCTCCCTCCTCCCAAAACTGTCAAAGATGTCAGATCGTTTCTTGGTCATGCTGGTTTTTACCGACGTTTCATCAAGGATTTCAGCAAAATTGTTTTCAAGAGTTTTCCGGTCGACCGGAATTTCCGTCGGCCGACCGAAATTTCCATTCGGTCGACCGAAATTTACGTCGGTCGACCGCCAGCTTTAAAACATTGTTTTCTCAGGTTTTTGAACTAATCGGTCGACCGTACCGGTCGACCGACGAGTTAACAAACTGAGCCTAACGGCTAGTTTTTCAAATGGGCTTTTTTGGTCTTTCACCTATTTCTAGCTGTTGTATTGGGTGCTATATATACCCTATTGCTGCTCTTCTTCTCTATCAATCAAGAAATCCAAGTTTACTGTTTAGCAAGATATTAATCACGTTTAAGAGCTGTTTAAGAAGTGTTTCGTTAATCTGTTTTCAAGAGAAAGTTTTCTACAACAAGAAGAGGCTCTCATATTCCATTGGGATCATATTCTTCAGCTCCTCTTGTTCATTGAGAAGTTTTTCTAAACTCTTTCCATATAGCTTATTATCTCACTTTCAATTGATTAGCTATATTCATTAAGTTATTTATTGGTTTTGATTCACTATTATCACACACACTTATTGAGCTTTATATTCTCATATTATATTGTGGGTTGTGGTGTGGGATTTAGTGAGTGTGAGCTTCATTGTGTTCTCACTTGTTAATTGAGAACAAATCATTGTATTTAACTTTTATTTGTGAGAATCACTTGTAATACACTTGTACACCGAGAGAAGTGTGAGGAGAGAGAGACGGGGTCAAATCCAATAGGAGTGGCGTCGATTGACGAACCTAGGGAGAGGTTGTAATCGAGCACTTGAGGAGGAGGACACGGGCTAGATTCCTACACTTAGTGTGTAAAGTGTGATTGTTGAGTGATTGTGTAGTGTGAGAGTTTTCGGTGAACTTGTAAACCGAGTGTGTAGAAGTTCCGGCTTCCAAACCGGATTGTGATAGTGGATATCTCCTCGAGGTGAGGAGCGGGGACGTAGGTCGTGGGGACCGAACCTCGTAAACATATCGTGTGTTTGTGTTTTGCTTGTCTCATATTTTATTTGTGCATATTCTTATTGTTCTTATTGTTCATATCTATCTCTTGCAAGAACATATTGATCAACATAATTTTAATTGCTATTAATTGGGATTAGATTAGCATAAGACCCTAATCACCCCCCCCCCCTCTAGGGTCTAACAATTGGTATCAGAGCTTGGTGCTCTTTGATTTAAGGACTAACCGCCTTGAGTTAAAGATCCAAGTTATCTTACTAGTGCTAATCTAATTTTGATTATTGTGCCTCTTGCATTTCATCTCTATGGATATGAATGATTCATCTTGCTTAGGATATGCTATTAATATTGCTCCTCGTTTGGATATTTTTCCCTATGCTCAATGGCGTATTAGATTTAAACTTTTCGTTCAATCTAATCAATTTGATCTATGGAAAATTATTGAGGATGCTTATGTTGTTCCTATTTTGGAAAAATCAAAATGGTGTGACAATGACAAAAGATTGTTTAACATGAATAAGCTTTTGTTAGGATTTTTGATTAGCGCTTTTCACTCATCATTTTCTAACAAACTTGCTAATTTTGATAGTGCTTATGCTTTATGGAAACTTATTGAAGCACATGAAGGAAAATTGGAGGCTATTCAAGAAGCGTTGGAAAATCCCGCTTTGAGCTCTAAGGAAGCCTCATCCCCATGTACAACACCACTAGGTAGTAACCCTAGTGAGGTATGCGATAACGATGATATTATTACTTTTGATGAACTTGCTCTTGAGTTTGAAAAATTACACAATAGCTATATTGATGTAAAAAGTAAGTATGTTAATATAAAATCTATTCATGAAACACTAGCTACTAAGTTTAATTTTATTGCAAATGAAAATATAATTCTTAAAGAATGCAATGAAAATTTGAAAATTGAAAATGCTAGTTTGCTTCATGAAAAACGTGATGCTATGTTAGAAGTAGATAAGTTAAAATCTATGATGAGTAATCTTGTTTATCCTACTTCTAGTAGCAATACTTGTATGCACAATGATGAGTTGAATCAAATGAGAAAAAGAATATCTACCTTAGATTCAACACTAAATACTTGTATTGCTAATAATAAAAAGCTTATGGACTTATGTGCAAAGGTTAATGTTAATTCTTCCAAGAAACCTATTCACTATGCACATATGTATGACAAAATTCACAAATGTTCTATTTGCGGTCTTAAAGGCCATTTAGCTCAATTTTGTCATAATGCACCAAAAATTGACAAGCCTACACATGATTGTGCATCCCATCAAGCTTCTTCATCACATACACATGTACACACACATAGTGTAAATCACAAACATGCTTCGTGTTGGTCATTTGGCCATGTTTTGTTTCGATTTGAAAAGAAATTCTCGTTTGCAAAATAATTACAAAGGAAAATCTATTTTTGCAAATGAACCACGTGCATTCTATTTCGGTCAACGTAAACCATTTAAACCTCTACATTGCACAAATTGCAATCGTATGGGTCACGTTTATAATTTTTGCTTTGATCGTATTGGTGCACAAAATACGCCCAAACGGGTTCATAACCCTAGGGCCTTGGATTTAAATGATAGGGGTCATGTCCCAAGTTCTAGTGGTACCAAAATGATTTGGGTACCAAAAAGACTTATATAGTATTTTTTTTTTTAATGTTTTGTCTTGTCTTGTTTTTTTGAAAAATTTCTTTTTGGCTTTGAATGACAAATTATTTTCCTTATGTCAAAATAAATTATTTATATGTTTTTTTAATAGACAAAATTACTTATATATATCTTATAAAACTTTTAGTAGATAGCAAAACATATTTCCAAAAGGGTTTATAGTGAAAAAATACCTCAAAAACCATTTTTACATTTACCTGCACTTTTACTTCCTTTCGGTCGACCGACCCGGTCGACCGACGGTTATCTGTAAGCATTCCGGTCGACCGCGTCGGTCGACCGAAATTGAATTCCTACAGAAGAGTTTTTGATTTACTGGGTTTCGATTTTTTATTGGATTTCGGTTTTTAGACCCGAACTGATCATCACCGCTAATCCTTTCGTGAATCAATCCCAACTGTTCCCTCTTCATCTCCTTGACCCGACCCTTTCTCCTTCACCTCATTTCGTCTTTTTTCCCAAATTGGAGAAATCTCCTCACGGTCGCCTGGTTTCATCAACCGGAATTTTCATCCTTCATCATTTTCCGACAGTTTTGCGAGGTAATGATCTCCTTCTCATCCGTTTAACCCTTTCTCATTGTTCTAGTATTAACTCTTCCTTATCTAGGGTTTTTGTTCTAGGGTTTTTGTTAATTTGCTCTATGTTGGTTTTTGTTTACAGGATATTGAAAATTTTTCTCTAATCTTTTCCAAACCCTAACTCATTATGCCTCCCAAGCCATCTAAAAAGAGGTCTAAACCCGAATCTAGTTCCTCTTCTGTAAAAGCCTCACATTATGAGGATTATCTGCTGTTTAAACCTCTTGTTAGAAAATATAGGGAATTGTGTAAACTGAAGATTCTCCCAACTAGGTACATCAAGTATCCTGAACTAGTCATATACAACACTCAGTCTATTCTTCACAATGTTGGGTTAGACAAATTGCTTGATGAAAGTCATAAAGTTCCTTATTATCCATTTCTTGTTTATCTGTTTTATGCAAACCTGTCCACAACATCTTCCGCTGATGGTAGTTTAACCATTACATCATCAGTAAAAAATGTTGTAATTACCTTCTCTGCCAACGAACTTGCGGGGATTCTTAATATCCCAACAAGTGACGTTCATCTCATGTCTGTTGATGTTGGTAATCCAGATGTTAACCCACTCATGTTTAAGCCCGGATGCTCATATCCTATGAACAACAATTCACTTAATCCTATTGCTAGACTCATTGCCCGAATTGTTGCTCAAAATTTGATCCCTAAGACTGGAAGTTTTGATCACTTCGCCTCTGACAAGATTATTGCTGTTTATGCCATCTTTGCTAAAATCAAAGTTGATTGGGCTACTATCTTTATCAATAACATGGCATCACGAATTGTTGCTCAAAATTTGATTCCTAAGACTGGAAGTTTTGATCACTTCGCCTCTGACAAGATTAATGCTGTTTATGCCATCTTTGCTAAAATCAAAGTTGATTGGGCTACTATCTTTATCAATAACATGGCATCTAAACACACCAAGTTTCTACCGTTTGGTTCCTTTTTCACTCTCATCTTTCAACATTTCAATGTTGACCTCACTAATGAACCTAAGGTTGAATCCACAAGAGATTTCTTTGATAAAGTTTCCCTTTCCAGAATGCAAATATCTCTTGACTCCACACCATCTTCTCACTCCCGTTCTAGAGCCTCGACCTCTTCCACTTCTTCCACTTCTGAGATTTGTGACCGTCTTGATCGCCTTGAGACTCGTGTCACATCTATTCAGAAGGATGTTAGGACTATTCTTTCATACCAGCGTCAGTCTCTCGGGATCCCTTCTAATTCTGAGTCTGATTCTGGTGAGGATTCTGCTGATGGCTCAGATGGTGATGGTGATGGTGGTGGTGATGGTGACGATGATGGTGATGATGATGATGTTGGAGGAGGTGATGACTGATTGAGTTTCTTCATGTGATGCTTTTATGCTTTCTTCTGGGTTGTAAAACTTGATAACTCTGTTTTTATTTGAGTGTAATAACTCTATGATGCTTTGTGGAACAACTATGTATGGTTTTGTGTGACGTTTTATGTATGACTTGCTATCTCGTGAACAAACCTATATTTATGCAAAAATATGTTGCTTCTAATGCCTATATGATGTTCTTTGTGGCTTATTATGTTCAGGTTATTTCTTTTATGAATCAATGCCTATATAAAATAACTTTCATGTTTTGGTGTGTAGCAAATAGTTGCTTATCATAAGTTGCCTATATGATGTTTAAGTTTTGTATTTTCATGCACATCTATGATGCCTAAATGATGATTTGTAAATTGCTTATGCTAGTTTATCATTTCATGATCAATGCATGGTTAAGACAATAACCATGTTTTGTTTCTTGCATATTTTTTATTATGCATAAGTTTGATGGATAGTTGTCGGTTTAGCTCCTGTATATATGCTCTATTGATGTCATTCAGTCTATTTGACAGGGGGAGCCTTTTCTTTATTTTTCCTATCTAAGCTTATAAGCAGGGGGAGCATTGCTCCTATCTTTCATTTTTCCCTCTTTTTGATGTTGTCAAAGGGGGAGAAAATACCACATATAGCTTACAAATTAATTTCTGTTAAATATGGTCATGTATGATTTTTACATATGGTCATGTATGACTTATTCTTGTTTTGGCTTATATGTGGATTATCAGTGTATACTTCATATTCATGTATAAATTGTTTGCCATCATCAAAAAGGGGGAGATTGTTGACCCTATAGTTTTGATGATGATTTGACAAACAATTTATTACTAATAAGTTTTTCTAGTGTTTTGTGTTTATGTTCTCTTTTCAGGTATTTCAACACGCGTCAATAAAGCGTTAAAGATTCAAGTTCATCTGCGTGAATTTACCTGGGTATTTGTTTAGTTTTCTTATATATATTGTATGATGATATCTAAGCTCAATATATATACACTTAACACGATTTTTGACGTTTTCTATCATATAGATGATTTTTCATTAAACGTTGTTAAAATATCTTTATCTCTTGTTTACAGCTCTCTCATACTTTATTATATACATATAATATATGCACAATATATATATGAATATTTACAAGTCCTATATCAACTTTCACTTTCATAAAAATACAGGTTTTCTAAGCATTTTTCAAAAACAGGTAGTTTTCACAAACGAAATTTGTTTTTCCAAAAATTCCTTTTCAAACATGTTCATTTCATCATTTATAAACTTTCCCCAAAGTTTCACTATTTTTGGATATGAATTGATATTTTTAACGAATTTCCAAAAACTGCCCAAAACCTGTTTTCTGCCCATGTCAGATTTCGGTCGACCGATACGGTCGACCGACGGTAGTCTGTTTTCTGAGAAATCGGCAAGGTAGATACGGCTCTATGAAGCACTGATTCCCCACCCGGAAAGTCAGGTAACCCGGCCTAATGTTCACTAGCCAATTAAAGCAGCCCATATCCAAATAAGTCCTATACTCCCTCGGCTTCTCCTCATCAATCAAACACTCGCCGTACCGGCTGGAGAACTGTGGGAAGCAAGTGGAGAATGCCCAGCACTTGTGGACTTGTAGCTGACGCCTGATATCGGGGAATCCTCGGCCCTCCCACTCGCCATTCTCAAGCAGCTGTAGAAAGGGAACAGACTGGTCTATGGCATTCGGTACCGACATCACATCGGAACGATGAAGGACGAACCAAGCCATCAAATAAATATACGGAAGCTCCACCTTAATGGTAGGAATCTGAGTCGGTTTATCATCATCTCTCCGTGTAAAAGCACCAGAAATCTGCCGAAGCCCTCGATGAATGTTAGCAACCATCACCGGAAGAAGCGAAAGTTCCTTCTTGTAGGCAAGCTGAACTGCAGGATAGAGCACTTCCAGTGGCAGAGCGTCACCAGACTGATACGGGACCACACATTTCTTCAACCAGATGGCGAGATAACCGGCAAGGAGAGTCATCGGACGAATCGGTGCGGTCGCATGATATAAGAACGATCTGAATTTAGTCCCTGCAGGAAAGCCACTCTCAGGACTGCTAATGGTATAGGATTGGGCGTTAGTCTTATTCAGCAGCTCATTAACCTCTGAAGGAGTCAGCGGTGCCAGTTCACAAATAGATTGGCCAGAATGGCTCTCCAGATTCCTGAACAAATATGATGCGAACTGCTTCAGGCTCACATTTGCTTTGGTCCTCTTCGCTAGGGGCTTAGACTGCGCCAAAGCAATGTGATAATGACAAGTGAGGTCCCATAAGGCCTCGTAGCGGTCGGGCATGCGATCCTTCGGCTGACTCAACTCATGGTTGGAGGGAAAGTACTCCTGGTATAGCATCTGTCCCATGGGCAAGCCAGAAATCTTGTGCATCTCATGAAGAGCCAAGCCCAACTCTCCGTGCCTGGCCAGAAAAGTGTTGGAATCTGGATTATAAAGCTCGCATAGGGCAAAGAAATGCTTCGCGCTTGTAGGAAAACCATGCATGGTGGCCCGAATGGCTGCATAAAGACCGCAAGCATGTAACTCCTCGCTCCATCGGCTCAAGACGTACTTCGTCATACGAGCCCACCAAAACCTGTCCAAAGAATGGACCCAACCATAGAATCTGTGGCGCGGTGCGGGCATCTCCCGTCCTAGGTTAGCAAGGCGATTCCTCAAGGTAGAAGCAGAGGCGAGGAACTCGTTACGAGGCGGAGTATCTAGCCCCAGTACTCCAGGACGCAGTCCAACAATGTGATCCCTGCTCAAACCAGGAACTGCCTGATGAGTAATATAGCCACAGTGAACGCTCTCATGCTCCTTTGTCAAACGCCACGACATCTCCCGTTTCACAGCCTGGCGCCTGAGCTCAGTCAAAGAACGGTGTCGAGGAATCTTCGGCAAATACATGAAACGACTGCCAGTCTGGTAAAGCCACTGCTCAGCTTCAATAAGTGCTGCATCGGGATCTCCGGTAGAGTCGCCAAACAAAAAGTCAGTCTTCCTGAGAGACTAAACGGAACCGGCATCCTGCACGAGAGGCGCATCTGTAATCAGCTGGCGAAGGGCTCGATGTCCACCTTCCTTCACCACTTGGGCAACTTCCAGCGACGTGCCCGGACCAAACTGAGGAGTAAGCGGAATGGGCGAAAAGTCATCAGACGTCGAATAATATTCGTCACGACGTCCATTCACCGCATGCGATGAAAAGGCTCCGGAAGGATATTCCACTGAAAACAAGCAGTTAAGTGTTTGTTAATTTCAGATATAAAAGGAAATTGAACTCATCTTACAAATTGGTAAGATAGAGTCATTACCTTATAAAGGGCGAGACGATTTGGCCACATTGCGCATTTATAAGATAGGGTATATCGACAATATATCCCTGCCTTATAAAGCACGATGCAGCGTCAAAACGCCCCCTTTATTATGAGATGTGGTTTTGACCAAGCAAAACCCATCTTTAAAGCGTCGATCCTCACCAAGGAGAATCAAGGCTTTTCCCGATCGCCTCACCAAGGAGAGCAAAATGGGGTAAAAGGACTAATTTGCAAATTTTCAGAAAAAGAGTGCTAATTTGTAAAACTTCCGTCTTTAAAGCGTCGATCCTCACCAAGGAGAATCAAGGCTTTTCCCGGTTGCCTCACCAAGGAGAACAACGGGGGTAAAAGGGACCAATTTGCGAATATCTAGAAAAAAGAGGACTAATTTGTAAATTTGTGAATATGCCAAAAAAAGTAGCTCACCAGCATATGAGGGAAGCTCGCCATCAGCCGATGCAGCAGGAAAACGACCTCTCGAGACTCGCGACATAATGGCCTACAAAAGAAATCAAGAGGTCAGATCTAAAAAAAAAATAAAAAGATCACATTTTTATCCCCTAAAAGATAAGCTCGAGGCGCCAAATTATAATCCGAACCCTCACCCGTGGTCCCACAAATTCATAAATTGAATAAAGCATAAAAAATGTTAAAATTATGAAGGATATACCTGAGGAAAGGCTCGAGGATCCGACAAAAACTAGATCTTGAAAGGTGCTCGAGCCGCGCGCTCGAGGGGCTCGAAGGAAACTCTAAATATGGAAGTTTCGAGGGATTTCTCAGTCAAAGATCCGAAGGAAGGTTAGATCTAAGACAAATATCAAATTTTTAGAGAGATCGGATGCTTGAGGGAAGAGAAAAGCAAAAAATAGACAAGAGGGGGGGCCGGCCCTAGGTGGAGGAAAAGAAAAAGAAAAAGACCCCTTTTTATAGGGTGAACCGGGTTGAACCAAACCGAACCGAACCGGACCGGACCGGTTTTGAACCAGAATCCAAATTGAAGCCGAACCGAGCATCGAAACGACCCGGACCGGACTGGTTTTGAACCAGAATCCAAATTGAAGCCGAACCGAGCATCGAAACGACTTCAAATCGAGCGACGGTTCAGTCCATCATTCACTCACTCCTCTCCCATTTGTTCGGAAGAGTCGGAGGATTTTTTGAGCCGATTTACTGCCTTTTTTGGCTCATTTTAAGCCGGTTCAGCTCATTTAGGCACAGAAACACTCCAATAAGGTATATGAGTATAAACTATTCCCTATTTTTGGTTTGAGAAGTTCCTGGAGAATATGTTTTTATAAATATTCTTAAGGATAACTCAACAACACTACGCCGGACAACGCGTTGCAAATAAAGACTCGACGCCAACAATCGATGTTTAGCTAAAAGATCAGGAATCAACTCCAAGTTTAAAATTCCGACAACGGTCAGACAATAAATGCAGCACCGGAACTCTTACAGATATTCGACAAAGCACCGAATAGCCTGGAAGATTGAAGGAATCAAGAACGGAGATCATTCCAAGGTCCCGTTACACCGACTGAAGGTGGGGACAATCATATCCAAAGTATTCCAGACTCTTCTATAAAAGAACGAGACTGAAATACTTTGGAGGGGGTATCTGTAGGCATATAAAACTGCTTATAGGTCCCTTAGCACAGCTCGGCACAAACCGACGAACCAACGAGGCGACGAGATCGACAAATCGCACGCGAACAACGGAATGAATCCATACACGTTCGGAATCAAGCCAAGTGTTAAAGAATCAACGAGTCATCCAACCGGGAACAGACTCGGACGAATCACGATCGAATCAAGATCAGTTTCGGACTCGAACTCAGAAGCGGATTTACTGCCAAATCAGGAATCCAACTTACTGCCAAATCAGATCATCAAATCAGAGTCTCAGATCAACCGAAATACCGAGCCACCTTGGGGTGGCTCGGCCCAGAGCCGAGCCACCCTGAGGTGGCCGGCCCAGATCTGTGCCTAGGCACAGATCTGGGTGCCTATAAATAGGCCAAGTGGTATTCATTTTGAAGGGGAACTTTCAAGAGCCGAAACTCTGCCGGATTGAAGAGTGAACTCGGAGCTTTGAAGACTTGAAGACTTGCACATTCGGATCTGATCCTCGGCGAGCATCCACGTCAGAAAAGGCAGGATTTCGAGAGGAAGAAAGAACAGATCTGAGATCTACACGAGATCACACTCCAGATCTAATCTTGGTCTTAGATCTCGAGATCCGAGCGATTATTCCCTTGGTGGACTAATCCCTCCCGGCTATTATTCCCTTCGTGGAATAATACCCGTATAATCGTGTAGATCCGACCGGATCTAGATCGCGCGGTGGTCCACGGATTAACCCCGGCGCAGGCAAAGAACCCACCAAAGCGAGCGGCCGCAAAACAGGAGCTCGCGATTTGTTCACAGAAGGAAAGTTGTAATTTTTACTTTTTTTCTTTGATTTAGTTGTAACCGGATCTATAAAAGACCGGATCTTTGTAATCCAAGATGACAATTATTTCAATGAAGAAAACAGTTTTCCCCGCGAACAGTGGTCGTTTATACCTCCCTCTGATTCCTCGTCATCGTTCGCTGACCGAGCTACGGTGTCAAGCTATTTTGCGGGAAATGTCATAGAGGTTAACAGAGGAACACGACCGTATTCATTGCAGCTATATCACCCATGGCACGACTCCTGGGTCATGTGATCGGAATCGAATAATAGGGACATCCGGGAATCGTGGGATTGAATGACCCACCCAAAGGTGAAATCTTTACTGTTGCTAACACCGTGAAGAACCGGCTCGTAATTTTGGGTAGAGAGATGCCAACAACCGGTCACCGATGTTATGGATGGGTGCATTCAATGGATAAGCTTTGGTGGGCTCGCTTGACCAATTATATCTTGGACCGGTTTAGTGAGGAGTTAAAGGCTAGTGGTCTGTACGCAGCTATCTGTGCCACCACCTATGGGCTGACGATCAGTGTCCCTCACTTCCTGGATATTGGAACTTTATAATCCTGACACCAACACATTTTTGACCAAGTATGGTGAGTTAGGATTAGTGCTACACGAGATGCATAAGGTCTCCAGCCTCCCGATGGGTAATATGGTTTATCAAGAATACTTCCCTTCTAACCGGGAGCTGAAACAGTTAAAGTCACGGATGCCCAACCACTATAATACTCTCTGGGATCTTACCTACCACTACCATATAGCTTTGACAGGTGCTGATCCATTATCAAAGAAACTGCGGCCGCAGATAAGCTTGAAGAAATTTGTGGATTATCTATTCAGGAATGCAGACAGCGGCTTGGGTGAGGCAATCTATGAGTTGACGTCGTTGAGTCCCTCCGAAGTCAACGAATTAATCAAAAAGTCCAATGCCCAGTCTTACACTACAGCTGGCGTTGAGAATGGTTTTTCTCCTAGAACCAAGTTCCAAACATTTTTGTGGCAAGGGGTAAAGCCGATCCGGCCTATGACATTGCTTGCCGGGTACCTCGCCATTTGGTTAAAAAAGTGCGTAGTACCATATCAATCTACTGACGCGCTACCTCTGGAAGTTCTTTACCCCACAGTTCTGCTCGCTCATCGGAAGAATCTGTCTCTTTTTCTAGCGATGACCGCAGATATTCACAGAGGGCTTTGCCAAATTATGAGTGCGTTCACTAAAAGGGGGGATAAGCCATCAGCTCAAATTCCTCTCACAAAGGTGGAACTTCCCTAAACTTATTTAATGGCTTGGTTGGTCCTTCACCGTTCGGACATGATGCCGGCCCTAACTTTTGTAGATCCCTCTATTCCTTTTCTCCAATTAATAGAAAACTGCAAATGGAAAGGACGAGGGTTCACGGAGATTAAAAGGAAGTTTCAGAACCAAAGATGTTGGGTCTTCCCTACTTGTTTCCCGTGGTTTTCGGGTTAATATGGTGACTCACTGATTGATATGGAGAAGTCGAGTACGGGTATAACTTCCCTCGATTCCGGTTGCTTTGATTGGTTGATTAATATCCGGTTAGGTTACGTGATCTTCTGTGTATAGAATGACTGTTATATAGAGACGTACCTACTGTGTCGGTTCGCCCACCAGTTTGGGTACAATCAGATTTATATTGGGAATCCCAAACCGACAGTTCCGGACTCATGGTGGTCTAATAGATGGGGCCTGCGCATGGCTATGGAATATCACCGGCTGTACTGGTGCTGAGTTTAGCCTTCCTGGTGTTGAGCGTAAATTGGAGCTGATTTTTCTATAGTGTCGGTGGCTTTTGGTATCCAATGAGTCCATGCCCATATGACCGATCACAGAATTAGCGGACGAAGAAGCTGCTCGGATTGCTACTCCGATGGTGCATGATTTCGAGATTCAGAAGAGGAGAAGGAGGGAGCTGATGAGTCCTTCTGGTCACAAAACACAGAGGGAGTCTGTCTTTCCCTTTGGTAAAGAAGCCTCGGAACCTTATGTCATAGGTGGTGAAGAGATTAGAACCAATGCCGAGGAAGAGGAGTTGGAAACAGGTCTGTCGGATCCTCTCTCTTTAGAATTATTTGAGTTAGTGTTGGTTGATTATGCTCGCCGCTCTAGCTTGCCTAAGCCTTCACCGGCTTTGAGGAAGCCAAGAATGAGAGTTTTACGTACGTATCCTAACAAGATGTGGGTTAAAATCCCAGGTGCAGCTTCTGAGGAGGAGGGAGGAGAAGAAAGGTCTCATCTCATACATTGAACGAGCTCTCAGCCTATAACTCAAGCTGCTTCGAGGCTAGAGTCACGTTCTAAGTTTGCTCATGAATGAGTTATCGATCCGGAGGGGGCGCATCCTACTAAGCATAAGAAGTTAGCCTTTAAGCGATAGAGCAAACCTCGGACTTCCAAGACAGAGCCAATGGGTCAAGCACCCGCTGTTGAAAGGGGTGAGTAATTCTTTGCACAATTTTATTCTTGTATATGTTGAGCCTTTAGACTTAAATGATTTCGCATTTCGTAGGAGGACGTTATGCAAGCAGACCTATCTTTGACGCTTCTTCTCCCGAGATTGGTTCTTCAGAACCATTTCCTGAGACTAGACCCGGGGAGACAATAGGTGCTGAAACGAGTGCATCTGCTGAGACTGGCGCGGCTCCCGGTGTCGAGCCAGGCTTAACCGAACAGGCCAAGAGTCCAGGTATATCTAAAACCAGTAACGCATATTTCAAGTGGTGAGAACTGAACGATGGAGAATTCGTATCCCCGCTAACTGTTTCCATGCTTCTTACTCTGTTAGAAAAGCTGCAAGAGGTAGGTCCAAGCAATAGGGTCCCGGAGCCTAGCACTACTATTGAAGGTGAGTCTCATTTGACTTTTGTCATGAATTTTTTTTTATTTTTGACAACTTCTATTTTAATCACTTGAGTTTTCTGTAGATGTGATAATGGAGGATCTCAGTGACGAGGGGGTTTTCCAAGACATGTCTCTTGGAGAGACAGATGCACCCTTATTTGATCCGACATCAACCCCTCTAGACTCTGAGGATATGTTGTTTGATGACATGTTGTTCGAACAAACTCAACATGAGGCCGCCAAACCAATAAGCACTGTTGGTTCGCCTGCAAGTATGATTCTTATTTTCATGTTGCACTCTTTCATTTGTCAGTTTTCACTTAACCATCAGAGGGTTCTGATCGTAGGACCAGTGATTAAGACTGATACAACTACTCTTAATGGAAAGTCTGGTGAATCTGAGGGTCTCAATTTCTTGCTTTTGGCAGGGATTGCTATCGAGGCTCGGTCATCAGCTTCCGAGCGACAACTCCTGATTCCTTCGAAAACGCTAACTACAGTACCTACTGCAATTATTAGCGAGAGTTTGACTGAACAAGATGTGAGACCAACTGAAAAAGTTGGTACTTCAATAGCAGCTGCACCCGTAGTGCTTCCTGTGACTCATGAAGTTAAGCGAATGGAAATGGGTGTCGTGCGTTCGGTTGAAGAAAGTTCCTTGGGTGCTGGTAAGTCTCGCACTATTTTTTTTTTACTTAGAATTATTTCATATCCTATTTATCACTCTCTCCACTTTTTTTTATTGTAGGGTTGTCACCTCAACTCCATGATGCGGTTAAAGCTTTATTATCTGATGATGATCCGGAGAAGCTCATCCTTTGCTTAGAGGTCAGCCACTTCTTCAATTTTGCGGGGTCGCTGATCAACAAACTTTTGCAGAAGGGGCTCACTTTTGACCAATTTTGACCATTCCTCGAACGCAAGATAGCCTCAATAAAGGATGTTGGCTCTCTGGACATTGTCGATGCTTTGATCGATGACCTGAGATGGTTAGAGCGTGAGTTTGAAAAGTTGCAAGAGATCCGATCCATTGGTGCTCCTGGCTATGTTGCTACTCAGATAGAGACCCGTCTACAATCATAGCGTGAAGCTCGAGCATCTGCCGGGTTTGGGATTTAGGCACAAAGAAAACGGGTCAACCAGGTGAATGAGGTTCTCTCTGAGAGATTGGGCCACCTACACAAGATCGATTCTTCCATAGCTTCTACCGACACTGAGATAGCAGAACTTAAGAAAAAACTTGAGGAGACGGAAGGGTGAAGAGCTATTTTAGAGGTAGCCAGGGCTGGGGAAGAGGATGGTAGGCTCGTGATATCCAGTAAGGTGACGCTCTTAGAGAAGAAGTTAGCCAAAATGGAGGAAGAAGCTACGAGGATTTTATCTGCCTCTGAAGACTCTTTTAAGGCGGAGCTGCAGTGTGAGCTTGAACGTGCTTATGTCGAGGAACTATCGAAATTAGAGCAACAAATTTTTAGTCATAAGCTTAATGTAGAGTGGCTGCAATTATTGTATCTGAACACTTGATTTCATTAATGATACGTATTTTTGTTCAGTATACTTTCATTCTTATTATAATTTCTCATTCTGCTTAGAATACTTAACTATACTCATAGGATTTTTGGTAAATCCTTAACCCTCAACGGATTTGATGAGCCTTTACCGACTACCGTTTGAGTCGGGCTAGCATGTGAATTGTCTAAGTCTGTTTCACATGTAACATTGCGCTAACGGGATGAACTCCCTTAGACTTAATGCTACGAGTTTGAATACGTAGACTTGGTCATTCTTATGGGAATAGACTACATGGCAACGCATGTTAGACACTGACTTTAGAATTTTTGGTAAACCCTCAGTCCTCAATGGATTTGATGAGCCTTTACCGACTACCGGTTAAGTCGGGCTAACATGTGAATTGTCTAAGTCCGTTTCACATGTAACATTGCGCTAATGGAATGAACTCCTTTAGACTTAATGCTACGAGTTTGAATACATAGACTTGGTCATTCTTATGGGAATAGACTACCTGACGACACATGTTAGACGCTGACTTATCCCTTCTTAGGATTCGGGATAAAATTCCCCATGCGTGTAAAGCACGGATTTTGGTGTTTATTAATAACAACCTGTCACAACATCAAATATGTGGGCTTTTATTCTTTTTATGATCAAGAACTAACTGGCAGCTCGTGTTAGGCGCTGACTTATCCCTTCTTAGGCTTCGGGATAAAATTCCGCAAACTTGGATTCTGGTGTCTTTTTCAATCGGTGAAAGACTAAACCGGCAACGCGTGTTAGAAGTTGACTTATCCCTACTTAGGATTCGAGATAAAATTCCCTGTGCGTGTGAAGCACGGATTTTAGGAGTTATAATGTTGAAAGATTATGTCTTCTCTTGGAGCAAAGACAGACCCGATGCTAGAGAGGAAGAATTTTATATTCTATCTCCCAAAGCTAAAGAAGAAGAATTTTATATTCTATCTCCAGTTGCCAACTAAAACTCAAAGTGGGATCTCCACTTCCAGAATCCGAGAAGGTGAAACTAAGAGTGGGATCTCCACTCTGAGAATTAAAGAGATTCAGATGAGTTTTTTTGTTTATCGAGATGAAATTGCTACTTCAGTCCTAACTTTTATAGGATTGACTAAAAGAGAAAAGGATGGGAGCTTGTCGTTTATTGAACAGAGATCCCGATTTTGGACATAGTCGTTTGATGGTTTTTGACCTATAGAGGATATTGATACGACCCTACCTTTTACAGGTTTAGTCATTTAATCGGGGTGGAGGCCTTCGTTTATCGAAAGGAGAGTCCAATTTAAAAGTGGGCCTCTCGTTCGTTGAAGGAATCGAGAGGGGAGTTTGGTTGTGATCCTAACTATAGAAAGGTTTAACCGAATAACCAGTGGGAGTGGGATACAAATAAGAATTTTGATTTGTATGACTCACTTGGTTGGGGTTTCTGACATCGAGAGATAGGTTAGTTTTACCCTACTGATGATATAGGAAAGAGTATCTTATAAATGAATCATGTCTTAAAGAACAAGTCTGGAATACATCTGACATCCTGAAATATATAAATGTATCACGACATAAATCAATTAAGAATGTACCAAGGCTTATAGCCTTTACAAAATGAGAAAAATAAAGAAAACTCTAATAACTGAATATAAAGTCAGTCTACTGTGGAGTCTCATCTACTACCTCATATGAAGGCGATTATGCATGAACTCTGTCATTATGCGACTCTTTGATGCTCTAAATCGCCTGAAAAAGGAAATAAAATAAAAAAGAACAACAACAAAAGCGTCAGAGTGCTAAAGTAAGATCACCTCCATCTGCCCCCAAGGGAAGGGCTACTACATGTAGTGGAAGTTCTATCTATTAAGCATAGTCTACCTAGATTATTTTTCCCATATCTAATGGTATTAATACTTAGAAATATACAACAAGAGACGTAGTACGTCGAGCAAAATAATCCAAACAAGAAAATCCTCATGTATATATCATATGTCTCAAATTGTAGATGTCTTAATATTAATCCCAAACTATGGAAAGGAACATCACATTCAACATCAGAGTAGAATATTTATACATCTCGTGTACTAACAAGTGAGTCTCTCAGATGTAAAACTGCTCCTCAAATGTAAAACTTCTCTAGAGTGAGTTCTATCACATTTAGCATCCGCCAAACACATTGGGCTGTCAGGTCATATAAGTTATCTTTTCTGATTCTTTTCAACTAATAGCACCCCATGCATGATAACTATTAAGCATTTTAAACTCTGCGCATAACTATGCGGAACGAAACTATAGGTTCTGTGCACGCTCATGCGGATACAACAATATAGGTACACCAACCTCTGCGCACACTCGTGTGGATACCAAAACATAGGTTCACTAACCTCTACACACACTCTAGTGCGGATACCATAATATAGGTTCAACAACCTTTGCGCACACTCTAGTGTAGATACCATAATATAGGTTCAACAACCTCTGCGCACACTCTAGTACGGATACCATAATATAGGTTCAACAACCTCTGTGTACAATCTAGTGCGGATACCATAATATCGGTTTAACAACCTTTGTGCACACTCTAGTGCGGATACCATAATATAGGTTCACAAACCTCTACGCACACTCTAGTGCGGATACCATAATATAGGTTCAACAACCTCTGCGCACACTCTAGTGCGGATACCATAATATAGGTTCACAAACCTTTGTGCACGTTGTAGTATGGATACCATAGTATAGGTTCAATAACCTCTACGCACACTAGTGCGGATACAAATTCATAGGAAAAGTGTACTTGAAATAATACCTAACAAAATCTCATTCTAGGGTATCAACACGTGTACTACAACACTATTCATGTATAATTATGATCACATATGTACTATCATGTAACTCGAGCCTCGAGCTCGCATTTCAAATTATTCATGTATAATTATGATCACATATGTACTATCATGTAACTCGAGCCTCGAGCTCGCATTTCAAATCAAAACAACACAATGTCAAGAAGATCAGCCAGCTCGCATTTCAAATCAAAACAACACAATGTCAAGAAGATCAGCCTTAGTAGTCGACTACTAAGCTTAATAGTCGACTACACTAAGTCTACTTAGACTCTATAAAATATGAATCAATATTAGTAATCGACTACATTGTACACTAGTCAACTACTCTATAATCAGACAGATCCTGTAAAAACCAAACTGGACATTAGTAGTTAACTACTACTCTTAGTAGTCGACTACTAAACAGAAACATGCACAGCTCCGTGTACATACAACTCTTAGCGATCGTCACGTGTAAATCATGTTTTAATACATTACAAAACTAGTATTTACAAATCAAAAGAATCATCTCCATGATTATTTAAACCCTTAATTCAAAAATTTAGGTTTAATCTTCTTATTTATTAAGAAATTAACATAAACCCTAGTTATCGATTAGATCAACATGAGCATGCTTGCATATTAAGCTTGAAACTTATACAATTTCGTTTATTCACATTCACAGAACCAAGGATACCCCAAACCTAGGGTTTAAGCAGATTTCATTAACATGTAAGCTCTTTTATCACAAGTCTAGGATATAAGCATGAATATAATATAGAACCCTCAAATAAGGGTCGAACTATGGTTTAAACATGTCTTAAGCATGATTTAACCATTAAAAACAAAATTATAAACAACCCTAGTGATCATGATCACTCTTCTATCATAAACAGCAAGAACACCATGTAGATCTAACATTTGTTTACCGTTAATATCAAAATTTTAATTTTTTTTCAGATTAGATTAAGATCTAAACATGTAAAACATCAATTTAAACATCTTAAATCATTCATTAACTAAGGGTGCAAGTTTGGATGAAAGTGATCTTGCTAAAACATCGTGTCGAGCTTCTAGACACACATGCAAGATCCCTCCTTTTCCGAACGCCACAAAAACCTTTATTTTCCTTCGACAAACACCTCAGAGAAGGATCAAACTGAGATATAGGGTTCAGGGTTTGAGAGAGGGGGTGGTTGCTGCTAAAAATTTGGTGAAAAGCCCTTTACAACTTAGGAAAACATGTATATATACTCCTACACATTATCGGGTTGAAATAAAACAAAACAGATCCGAACTCAAACATGGCGTTCCCAGGAAAACCCCCGCTAGTCGACTACAATATAGTGTAGTCGACTACTCTGTATTTCTATAAGTTGTATTCAGTATTTTAGCTATAACTTTCAAATTCGACCTCAGAATGAGTTGATTTAAGATTTGTTGGAAATCAGTTAAAGATGCCTACAACTTTTATCTTTTGACTTTTCCCAGATTCTAACTGTATCAATGTGAAAAATATATAAACTCTTAACTAGCTATTTTTCCAGATTTCTTCTTCGTGCATGATTTGTGCATTTGCACTCATATATTCACACATATACATTGAATTAATCTCAAATCTATTCCTAACATACTCAAACATCAAAATATATTATTTATCACATATAACATATTTATTATTATTTATCACATAATATCTAAATTTTTGGGGTTTTACATTATGGTACTTTGACATATTGCACACCAGTACTTTATAAGTAAGAAGAATATCCATCTTCAAAATGTGATCTATGACCTTATGACTTTTATACTTGAATGGTTGAGAGACTTAAATGTGATCTATAACTTTATGGCTTTTATACTTGAATGGTTGAGAGGTTTCGAACCTTGCGAGAGAACTAAAGTGAAATTTTTGGAGACACTTGTCGATGAGAGCACTTAAGCAGTAAAAATTCCCAAGTTTGTAGAAGATGCAGCTAACAAAAATGGGGAGGGCCTTGAAAGGCGCTGAAGGGAAGAAAATGAGGAGAATTAGTAGGGTAGAGATATTTTAGATTGTTACCACTGAATTGAGGGAAATAATTGTTGAACAGGGGGTTTTTCAGTTATTGAACAGGGGGTTTTTAGGGATTAGTGTCGGGTTAGGATCCTCAAGCTTCTTCAGATATACGACTCTGAAGCCTGATGTTCTCTCCTATACAAAAAAAAAAGCTCGTGAGAAGCTGGAGTTGAGTTCTCTGATTGTTCCTTCGACGATCAAGTTAGTGTATGAACTTGACTAGGAAAATAGGAAATAAGTAAAGAAGAGGAATTCAAAGTTGTGTGAAAGCAAAAGAAGTTACCCCATGTAGTGCAGCTTCCTTTTATAGCAGATTGAAAAGGTTGTTAGGTCTCATGTTTATGAGTCTACCATCTAATCTGGTGTTTATGATTAACAAACAATTCCTAACATTGTTTGTCGAGTGTTTACATTTGATTGTTAGGTATCCTACACAAAAATCATCCATTGGAGGTTGGTTGGACTTGCGCCTACACGATCATATCCATTGGAGGGTGGAAGGAAATTGAAATGAAGTCGTCGCAATTCAAGTCAACAACATTATCGCTTCATCCTCGCTACCAAGATCGAGCTAAACGAAGATTTTTATATTGGGAATATTAGTTTAGATTTATACATTATGTTTTATATTTAAAGCTTAAACTATGCACACATATTTGTTTTGTATTTATCGCCAACATTATTTTATATCTTTACTCAAGTCTATTAATCTGTTGAAAAGTGTTTTAAAACTTGTTTGGAATGATTTAATCAAAATCAAGTTTTGACGATTTCATATTTTTGACATTTTTGCAACATACTTGTGTTTTCACAAATGGAAAATGCAATTTGAAAATTTTCTTCTCTAACATGTCCATCTTCATATATATAAACATTTTCCCAAGTTTTATTAATTTTAGAGTTGTTTTTTATGTTAAATTGAATATACAAAATCAAGTTTCTGGAAAAATACAGGTATCTAAAATATCATCTATCGGTCGACCGAAAATTTCCATCAGTCGACCGACCAGTGCGTTTTTCCAGCATCTGTGTTTTCAAACTTATCAGTCGACCGATCTTTATTATCAGCCGACCATTCAGTGTATATCAATCGACCGATAATGTTAACCAGTCGACCGATGGTGTCTTTTGTTTTCTACTATAGGCCAAAGGTCGACTAACTGGTCGACCGATTCATTTGACCAGTCAACCGATCGGCTAGTTTTTGGTTGTAATGGCTAGCTTGGTTAATTTCTTTTGAGAGGCTAGCTTGGTTGTAATGGCTAGCTTGGTTAATATATAGCCCTCATAACTCATTTGTTTTTTATGGAAGTTTAGAAAAAAGTTTTGCAAACTTGTTTCAAGAGTTTTAGTGTGTTTTTGGTTTATGCAAAAGAGTTTTACAAAGAGAAGACTTTTAATTTTAGTTTTGAGGAGTTCAACCTCAAACATCTATACCTACATGTCTTTATTTAGAGAAGTTTTTCTAAACTCATTCTGGAGCCTATTTATATTTTGATTATCATATTTGAGCTAGATTTATTTGAGTTTGACTTTATTTTGCTCATTGATTACACACACCCACTTGAGCTTTAGTATTTCACATATTGCATTTGGGTTGTGAGGTTGTATCTTTGAGTGAGCTTAAATTTTGTTATTATCTTTATTAGAGAACAAATCTTTACTTGCACAAATTGTCGAAACACGTTGTAATACACAAGGATACTTAGAGGAGTGGTTGGGAGAGATCGGGGTCAATTCCAAAAAGAGTGGCTTGGTTGTAAAAGCATAGGGAGAGGTAGTAATTCCAAGCACTTGAGGAAGGTGACACGGGTAGGCCAACACTTAGAGGAGTGTATTGTGTGATTGACAACAATTGAATTGTAAAAGTTTTCGATGAACTTTGAAAACCGAGATTATATAATATTTGTGATTGTGATCTCCTCAAGGAGAGGAGCAGAGATGTAGGTCGAGGGTTGACCGAACTCCGTGATCATATTACTTGTTTTTGTTTGGCATTAGCATATTTATTCTTATGTATATTTTCATATTTCCTTTTGTCTTATAGTTTATATCGCCTATTGTTTATTATATATCTTTGCATATATCACTTGTGTATATCATATTGCTAGAATATTCTTTAATAAGTTTTAAATTTGGCATAGTAATCGGATTAGATTAGCAATTACGTACCCTATTCACCCCCTATGGTTCTTTCAATTGGTATCAGAGCTTGGTGCTCTTTGATTTGTGGCTTAATCGCCTAGAGTTAAAGATCTTTGCTTTGTATTTTGCTAATCTAGTTTTGTGATTTTATCTTGCTTGCATAGTTTATCATGGATATAAACGGTGCACCTAGTTTAGGCCATGATATTAATTTTGCCCCTAAATTCAATATTTTCTCGTATACTCAATAGATGTTTAGATTTAAATTATTTGTTAGATCTAAACATATCGACTTGTGGGAAGTAAATGAGTGTTCTTACATCGTGCCCACATTGGAGAAATCCAAGTGGATCAAGGATGATAAGAAAATATTTATAATGAACAAGTTATTGTTAGCATTTTTGCTTAAAGCTTTTGAACCATCTATTTCTAACAAACTTGCTCATTTTGATAGTGCTTACACGTTATAAAAATTTATAGAAGCATATCAAGGCAACTTGGAGGAGGTTTAACAAGTTTTGGTGGATTTTGCTTCAAGTGAGTTTAGAGTTTCATCATGCACACGGCCACTAGGCGATAGCCCTAGTGAGGTATGTGAGTCCGAATCCGATAGTGAACTTTCTATTGATAAACTCGCTTGTGCATATGAATGTTTAATGCATGCCTATAACAAATTACATCATAATTTTATAAATTTAAAAAGCAAGTATGTAGATTAAAAATCCGATCATGATATGCTAGCTTCAAATTTTGATATTATTGCTAAAGAAAATATGATCCTTAAAGGAACTAATAAAAAAATTAAAGTTGGATCATGATGCCTTAATCTTAAATGTTGCTAAGATAACTCATGAGAAAAATGATGCCTTGTTAGAGGTAGAAACAATTAAATTTAAATTTAACTCTATCAAAAATAATCATGTTCATTCCACTTCTATTGCCAATGCTATTGTGCCTAATGATGAGTTGAATAACATAAAAAATCGTATTTCCTCTTTAGATTTAACTTTAAATAAATGCATTATCAATAATAAGAACTTATGGACTTATGTGTAAAGTCATGTGCTAATGCTTCCAAAACACCCACACACTATGCACACATGTATAGCAAAGTTTATAAATACACTATTTGCGGTCGTAAAGGCCATTTTGCTAGATTTTTCTATGATGCATAAAATCCCACAATTTCAAATATTATTGCTTCTTGTGCATCCCAACAAGTTTCATTACCATACACACACACACACACACACACACACACACACACACACACACAATGTTCATCATAAGCATGTAAATGTGTATAAGTGTGATTATTATGGTAGATTTGGTCATTTGGCTAAATTTTATTTTCATTTAAAAAATGTTTCAAATTTTCAAAATGCTTTAAAAAGACCACCTTTATTTGCAAATATTTCTTGTGCACAATCTCATGGTCAACAAAAATAAGTGAGTCTATTCTATTACACTTATTATAATAGGATAGGTTATTTGCATGATTATTGCTATGACCGGACGCGTGCACAAAATGCGCCCAAATGGGGTCATAACCCAATGATTTTGGATTTTATTGATAGGGGTCATATCCCTAAACTCTTCGGCACCAAGAGTGTTTGGATGCCAAAATATTTTTTATTTTAAAGAACAATTTTTTAGAAGTTTTTATTTTTCACATTTTTAAAAGATAATTTTTTAATTTCTTTTTATGAATATTTTTACAAAATATATTAAATAATATACTTTCACCACATTTGAAAAAGAACATGATACATATTATCATTTTTTTAAAATAATATAAATGGTTTTTTAAATTTTTCAATCATAGTTCATGTTTTAATACATATGTTTTCCTGGCTGTCATCAGTCGACTGATGAATGATCATCAATCGATCGATAACTGATCATCAGTCCACCGATTAAGGAAATCAGTCAACTGACCAGTGTATTTTACTAAGTGTCATGATTTTTATGTTTTTCCCTCGTTTGGTATATATATATCATGATTTTCATGACTTTCTTTCATTTTATATATATATATATATATATATATCAGATGTTTCATTTGAAAATCCGTGAATTCATGATTTTTAACTTTCATTTGATATCATTTGATTCTTGAATTTCATTTGACTGTCACTTGATATTCATTTGATTTTCTTGATTTTCTTTCATGAATCTTTATAAATATTTTTGGATAATGTTCTTAAAATTTTATCTTTGTTATTTACTACTTATTATGAATTTTATTGGTTTTGATTTTAATAAGAGGTTTATATCGAGAAACCCCCAGATTCATGAATGTTTTTCTTCCAAATTATATCTATTGGATGCAAAAAGCTTTATATGGGTTGACACAAGCTTCAAAAGCTTGGTATGCTCAAATTTCTAGTTTTTTTGTCGAAAATGATACAAATTGATTTTGTTTTATCCAAAGCATTCTTCTTTTTTATCTTTGTGGACGAAACATATAAATGTTCGACATTACTCTTTGTATGTTTATGTATATAGAAAAAATGTGTTCCTTACTTATATTGATACAAAATCTCAATTTAGCAAACATCTTTACCTAACCTCTTTGCAAAGAAATTGTTTTGTCATATAAGAGGTTAATTTGGCATGTTTATCATTTGAATCATGTTTGTTTGATCATTTTCTTTATCTTTTTCAAAAATGATGTTTTTTGTGATCTTGGGCCTTCATGGATGTTCATAACTTCCTTTCATTTTCAAATTCGGGATATATATAAGGATTTTCATTTGGACTTTCATTTGGACTTTCATGAGTTTCATGATTTCCCTTCATTTGATTTTCATGATATATATATATATATATACATATATATATATATATATCTATAAATTATCTTTTTATGTTTGTGTATCGCGACACCATTTTCATAATGATATATCCATATGTGTTCTTTTGAGTCACCTTGAATGTGAGTTGTGTTTAGTATACATTTTTATATCTATGTTTACTCACATATATACCTTATTATATTTTTTATATGCTTTAAAGCTTTTTGATAGGTGGAGCCTTCCCTATCTCTTTTCTTGTTTATACTCACCGTGCCTTTTTGATAGGGGGAGCTTCGCTCTCTTATTCTTAATATTTTTCCCCATTTTGATGTTGACAAAGGGGGAGAAACAAGTGAATTGTGAGTATATCATTTTCTATCTTGCATGAGGATTAAAAATTGTATATTCATTGGTATCATGCATGTTTTATATACTCTTTGTGTAGATTGTTTGTCATCATCAAAAAAGGGAAGATTGTTAGGTCATGTTTATGAGCCTACCATCTAATCTAGTTTTGATGATAAACAAATAACTTCTAACATCTTTTGTCGAGTGTTTGCATTTGATTGTTAGCTATCCTACACAAATATCCTCCATTGGAGGTTGGTTGGACTTGCGCCTACACAATCATATCCATTGGAGGATGAAGGAAATTAGAATGAAGTCGTCGCAATTCAGGTCAACGACATTATCACTTCATCCTCGCTACCAAGATCGAGCTAAACAAAGATTTTTATCTTGAGTATATTAGTTTATATTTATACATTATGTGTTATATTAAAAGCTCAAACTACACACACATATTTGTTTTTGATTTATCATCATTTTTAGATTATAGACTTAACAATACTATTTTATATCTATTTTATATCTTTCCTCGAGTCTATTAATCTGTTGAAAAGTGTTTTAAAACTTGGTTGGAATGATTTCATCAAAATCAAGTTTTGACGATTTTATTTTTTTTATGTTTTTGCAAAATACTTGTGTTTTCACAAATGGGAAATGTAATTTAAAAAATTTCCTCTCTAACATGTCCATCTTCATATATATAAACATTTCCCTAAGTTTTATTAATTTTGGAGTTGTTTTGTTATGTTAAATTGAATTTACAAAATCAAGTTTCTAGAAAAATACAGGTATCTAAAATATCATCTATCGGTCGACCGAAAATTTCCATCAGTCGACCGACCAGTGCGTTTTTCCAGCGTCTGTGTTTTCAAACTTATTAGTCGACCGATCTCTATTATCAGTCGACTAATTAGTGTATGTCAGACAACTGATAATGTTAACCAATCGACCGACGGTGTCTTCTGTTTTCCAGTATGGGCCAACGGTCGATTAACCGGTCGACCTATTCATTTGACCAGTCAACCGATCGGCTAGTTTTTTGCTGTAATGGCTAGCTTGGTTAATTTCTTTTGAGAGGCTATATATAGCCCTCATAACTCATTTGTTTTTTATGGAAGTTTAGAACAAAGTTTTGCAAACTTGTTTTAAGAGTTTAAGTGTGTTTTTGGTTTATGCAAAGAGTTCTACAAAGGGAAGTCTTTCAATTTCGGTGTTGAGGAGTTCAACCTCAAACATCTATATCCACATCTCTTTGTTTAGAGAAGTTTTTCTAAACTCATTCTCTAGACTATTTATATTTTGATTATCATATTTGAGCTAGATTTATTTGAGTTTGACTTTATTTTGCTCATTGATTACACACACCCACTTGAGCTTTAGTATTTCACATATTGTATATTTTGGTTATGAGGTTGTATCTTTGAATGAGCTTAAATTTTGTTCTTGTCTTTGTTAGAGAACAAATCTTTACTTGCACAAATTGTCGAAAAACGTTGTAATACACAAAGACACTTAGAGGAGTGGTTGGGAGAGACCGGGATCAATTCCAAGAGAAGTGGCTAGGTTGTAAAAGCCTAGAGAGAGATAGTAATTTCAAGCACTTGAGGAATGTGACACGAGTAGACCAACATTTAAAGGAGTATATTGTGTGATTGACAACAAGTGAATTGTAAAAGTTTTTGGTGAACTTTGAAAACCGAGATTGTGTAGTATTTTTACAAGTGGAGGTCTCCTCGAGGTGTGGAGCGGAGATATAGGTCGAGGGTTGACCGAACTCCATGATCATATTGATTGTTTGTGTTTGGCATTAGCGCACTTATTTTTGTGTATATTTTCATATTGCCTTTTTTCTTATAGTTTATATCGCCTATTGTTTATTATATATCATTACATACATCACTTGTGTATATCATATTGCTAGGATATTCATCGTAATCAGATTAGATTAGCAATTACCCTATTCACCCTCCTTCTAGGGTTCTTTCAAGGGTGAAAAGGTAACTCGGGCTGAAGAAGGTGAGTCATTCGGTCATTTAATGTGGGGAGCATAGCAGGTGCTTGGAGTTGACTGGATCCGAGACTGTGGAGGCTAGAGCAATAATAATTTTGGTAGAGTAGTTAATGTGAGGGTAGGTGGATGTTGGCGAGGGGTTCGATGAAACTACTGCTTCTTTAGTCGTCTAGTTGAGGGCAGGCAAACACCACTTTTTTAATCGACAGTGCAAGTTGTCATCCTGACATAATAGGTCGAGTGTGTGCATTTATAGGATCGATCTAATTGGTAGGCCGACAAGTACCGCCTTTTCGATTCGGCCATGTAAGTTGTAGCCTATGGAGTTGGCAACAAGAGACGTTTGAGTCATCTAGGCTCTGATCATATCCGATTTGCCATGAAGTGAAATGCGCATCGGCCCCCAAGAAAGATTAACACTTAGTTATTTATAGCCTATAACAGTGGCCCTCTTTCACTCAAATTTGGTTGGTCGAGTATGGGTGAAAATTGGACAAGCTTCGATTAAGGACTTTTGAGGCGCATTTATGAGGAAAGAGACGGGTTGCTGTTGAGGAAACCTTTTGACATCAGTAGATATTATTGGCCTCTTTGTTTTGATAATGTTTAACAAACAATTCACTACTAATATTGTTTATCTAGTGTTTGTGTTTATCTATTTATTATAGACAAACAACATGTTGGAGGATGGATGGAATCAAGCATTCACGATCATATCTAATGGAGGTTGGCGGAATAGTGGTTGAAGCCTTACAATTCAAGTTAAAGATCCAAGTTCAAGGTTCATCCGCAAGTGTACCAAGATAGAGCTTCGTTGAAGATCACAAGCTTGGGTATAATTAGTTTAGGGTTTATATTATGTGTGTTAGATACTTTAAGCTCAATATCATATACACACATATTTTATTGGTTTCTATGGATACATATATATAGTTATGTATATATACACAAGTTTTGGTTTTATAGTTTACAAGTTTATATAAATATGAAACCTATATTATTGTTTACATATATATACATGTTCCATATTTATCATTTTGTTAAATATATATTGTACAAAACTTTATTTTTTTCATAATTTTGAGTTTTTAGTTTATAGATTTAACAACAATAGTTTGTATCTTTTATCAAGTCTATAAAATCAGTTTATAAAGTTTTCAAAACATGTTTTAGTTAAAATGACAAAACAAGTATGTTTTATTTTCATGTTTTGAACCATTTTGTAAAATGAAGAGATTTCTCAAATGGGAAGTGTATTATCATGTTTACAATAATTTCTCAAAGTTTTACATTTTTTTGATTTTATTTGCTATTTTAAAAAGAGGTTTGAAAATCAGATTTATGTTTCAAAACAGGCTGATAACTTGTTATCAGTCGACTGGTAAGTCGACTGATGTGTCGACTGAAGAAATCGTCTGGAATGTTAAAAAGTTTCTGTTTTATTTTGGTCGACTGACCAGTCGACTGATGACCTCATCAGTCAACTGATAAGGTCATCAGTCGACTGATGAGCTGGAAAATACCTCTAGCGGTCAGCTCATCAGTTGACTGATGAAACCCGTCAATCGACTGATGAAACCTGTCAATCAACTGATGCTGTAACGGCTAGTTTTTTTCAGCTTGTTCCAGTTTTGGTTTTTTAGTCTCTTTGCGTTGTTTTCTCTTAGCTTTGGGGTTTCTATAAAATACCCCCACATATCCTCAGTTCTATTTACTGAAGAGAAAAGTTTTACAAGGGTTTTAATAGTTTGTTTAGTTTGTTTAAATGTGTTTAAGCCTTGTTTCAAGTTTAGTTTGTGAAGCAATTTTCACAAGAGTAAAGTGGAGATCATCCTTTGGTGTTTGAGCAATCCCTCTTCTCCCTCTCTCTTGTTATCTATAGAGAAATTTCCTTAAACTCAATTCTAGCTATTTTATTGTTTTGATTCAATTTCCATAAGCTAGATTTCATATTGAGTTTAATTGTTTTTATTGAATCTCTTTGTTCACACATAACCATTGAGCTTATTATATTTACATTCATAGTATAATTTGGGCTGTGGGTTTGTGACTTAGAGTGTGAGCTTACATAGAGTTCTCATCCTTTGTAGAGAACAAACTTTGTTGTATTCGTGCTAAATTGTGAGGTTCACTTTGTATTACACTAGTACACCGAGAGGAGTGTGTGGTGAGAGACGGGGTCGTCCCAAGAGGAGTAGGGTAGGTGGTAATACCTAGAGAGAGGTTGTAATTCCTAACACTTGAGGGAGACACTGGTTAGAGACTAACACTTGAGGTGGTAGTTAATGTGTTTACATTGTGAGTAATTGTAAAGTTTTCGGTGAGCTAGAAATCCGAGTATGAGGCGTAAACGTTGTTCGGGTAAGCGTAGAAAGCCTAGTTGTGATAGTGGAGACCTCCTCGAGGTCAGGAGCTGAGATGTAGGTCATGGGGACCAAACTCTGTGATCATATCGTTTGTTTGTGATTGCATTGGCGCACTTATTTTTGTGTTCATATATTATATCGCTTTTGTCTATTGCTTATTGTTTATATTCCCACTATCTCGTTTGTGTTCATATTGCCATTGGTTTATTATCCTTGCACATATATTATTCATATATCTTGTGCTAGGATATATTTGTTAGTAAAGTTTAAAATTGGCATAAATCGGATTAGATTAGCATAAGACCCTAATCACCCCCATCTAGGGTCTAACAGATATGATGCCCAGCCATTGCTTCTACTTACGAGATGGGTGGCATATCGACCAATGTGTAGTGTTTCGTTTCCCGTAGAGTCGGTTCGACTTCCAAGGTCGATCTTAGCCATCCATTCCCGATCGAGTCAACCGCTCTGAACTCAACATGTGGCTGCATTCAAGCATATATATCTCATCTTTGGTGTGGAGGCTCTCTTTACAAGTCTTCTGCACTCAATTTGTTAAAACCCTAGCTTCTGCACTAACCCTTTTCCGATCAACACTCTAACGATCTGTGATGGCTTCCACCGCTTCTACTTTTGAGTGCAATGAGGCAAGGATTGACCTTTTTAGGTTGTTTCACTCAAAGATTTTTTGAATGGAGCTCGAAGCCTATTATATTCAGTTCGAACCCCCTAAAGCTTGCACTCTATTGGAGCCAGAGAGGTCAGAAGTTGTACACACCATGGCGGTGATAGGGCTCTAATTTATTTGAAGAATTTGGAATATGGGCTTCGGATTCCTCTTCACCCCTTCATTCGTCAAGTTTGCGAGGCTCTGAGAGTGTCCCCTTCTCAAATTAAGCTAAACTCGGTCGCTACTCTGGTGGCGTATGTGGTAATCTGCCATCGAGTCAACGTTGAGCCGAGTCTATGCATGTTGGGCTATTTAGTCAGCGTTAAGATGGCTAAGAAGGAAGGGCATTACTATTTCCATAACATGGGTGGCTCTAAGCTTGTTTCGAATACTCCAAACTCGAACAAGGATTGGAAGAAACAGTTAATGTGGGTCTTCAGGGTCGACCCCATTCTTGCTTGTCCGACTTGGCCTGAGATCAAGAAGAACATGCTGAAACTTGGTTTACTTACAAATGAGAAGAAGCAAGGGCTTGACAAGGGTTGAGATTATGCCGGGTCAAAAGAAATTAGCAATCTCTTCAAGCCGGCTGTCCTCCGAGTGGTCGGCCTATCCCATGTGATGTCGACGAAGGAGGATATGATCCGGGCTACAGTCTTTGTGCTCCTGCTCAAAGAGTTAGTTGAGGTGCAGTCGGGGTCAACAAGTAGGTCCCAAAAGTGCTTGAGGGGTGGGTTAGCCCCTAAGAGGGCCAAGGTGGTAGCAGCAAGGGCTTGACAAGGGTCGAGATTATGTCGGGTCAAAAGAAATCAGCAATCTCTTCAAGCTGGCTATCCCCCAAGTGGTCGGCCTATCCCATGTGCTGTTGATGAAGGATGATATGATCTGGGCTATAGTCTTGGTGCTCCTGCTCAAAGAGTTAGATGAGGTGCAACCGGGGTTAACAACTAGGTCCCAAAAGTGCTTAAGGGGTGGGTTAGCCCCTAAGAAGGTCGAGGTGGTAGCAGCAAATGCTATCGAAATGGTAGCTAGGCTAGCAAGACTGAGTACAACTGCTCAGGCCAAAAGGTCAGAGAAGAAGAAGAGAAGGAGACTGTGGAAAGCAAGCGGATGAGGTCCTCGTTGGGGTGCCGAGTCGGCTCAAGCTAGGTCGAAAGGAGGAGTAAAAGCAAGTGCTCCTGTCCTAGTCCAGGATGTTGGCCTTCTTGTTTTGATGATGATTTACAAACAATTTACATCTAATATTGTTTGTCTAGTGTTTGTGTTTTATATTTATTCTAGGCAAACAATAAGTTGGAGGATGGATGGAATAGAGCTTCAACGATGATATCCAATGGAGGTTGGCGGATTTGTGGATTGAAGCTACATACAATTCAAGTTAAAGATCAAGTTCAAGCTTCATCCGCAACGTGTACCAAGTTGAGCTTCAATGAAGATCAAGATCAAGCTTGGGTAATTTAGTATAGGTTTATATTATGTGTGTTTAATACGTTAAGCTCAATTATCTATACACACACATTTTATTGGTTTCCTTGTATATATATGTAGTCACATATATATACAACACAAGTTTTAGTTTTCATGTTTATAAATATGAAATTACATGTTTCATATTTATTATTGTGATTTGGTTTATCTACTTAGATATGAAACAAATATATTTTCATATACATACTCATAGGTTTCATTTTCTATTGTATTTGTGAAAATATTGTATTCTTAGTTTGTAGACTTCAATATCAGTTTATACATGTTTTACTAAGTCTATAAAAACATTTTATAAAGTTTCAAAAGTTGGTTTATGTCAAAACATCAAAATTCAAGTATCGCATATTTTCATGTTTTGAACTATTTTGTAAAATAATGATATTTTTCATTTGGGAGGTCCTTTCTGATAACCAGTCACTATATCATGTTTATTATCATGTCTACAATCATTCCCCAAAGTTTTATATTTTTTGGAATTTATTTGATATTTTTAAACAGTATTTTAAAATCAGCAAAACAGGTTTTTCATGTGTCAGATTTCGGTCGACCGCACCGGTCGACCGAACCTGAGGTCAAAAGTTCACTGGGCGACAGAAAGCCTGTCGGTCGACCGGTCCGGTCGACCGATGAAAATTTTCGGTCGACCGACGAAATTTTCGGTCGACCGACGAAATCATTCGGTCGACCGACGCAAGGGTTTTAAAAAGAGTTTAAGCTTGTCTAAGCTTGTTTAAGGGTTTGGTTTAAGCTGTTTTGGTTTTCACAAGTGGAGGAGATTATCTTCTTGTTTTGGGCTCATATCTCCATCTCTCCATCTTGATCTAGAGAAGTTTTCCTAAACTTAACTCTAGCTTTACATTTACATACTTGTTTGATTATCATTGTTCTTAAGCTAGATTTTATATTTGAGTTTAGTTTGATTTTGATTTCACTCATTGTTACACACACCCACTTTGAGCTTATTGTATTTGCATACATAGTATAGTTGGGTGGTGAGAGATTGTAACTTTGAGTTGTGCTTTAATTGTGTTCTCATCCATATTAGAGAACAAATTATATTTGTTACATTGTGAGATTGTTAGGTTTTCGGTGAGCTAGAAACCGAGTGTGTAGTGAGGTTTTCGGTGAGCTAGAAACCGAGTGTGGGGTGAAAGTTTTCGGTGAACTAGAAAACCGATTGTGAGGAGTGACGTTGATCGGTGAGCGTTGAAAACCGACACTGTGAGGTGTAAACGTTATTCGGGTGAGCGTAGAAAACCCGGTCGTGATAGTGGATTTCTCCCCGGGAGTGGGGAGCGGAGACGTAGGACGGAAGGTCCGAACTCCGTGATCATATTGCTTGTTTGAGTGTGCTTTGGCGTTCATTCATATTTATGTTCATATCTTATATCGCCATTGTAATTAGCTCATTATCTATATCATCCACTATCTTGTTTAGATTATTTACCCTTGTGTTGTTTATATATCCTTGCATATATCTCTATCATATAGGATATATCTCATTGTTCATATTGCTTATCCTAGCTCATATTCATTGTTGTATTTCATACTTGCTAGGATAACTTATTAATTAATTTTAATTGGCATTTAATCGGATTAGATTAGCATAAGACCCTAATCACCCCCCCTCTAGGGTCTAACAATGACTACTAGTGGTAGCAAAGAATAAGCGCATGGATTGTTTGCTAGAGGAAGGAGCAATGAGCGAGGAAAAGACAAGGGAGGAAAGTCTAGATCTAAATCGAGACCTCTTACTAGAAGAGTGTGTTTCGATTAGATTAGCATAAGACCCTAATCACCCCCCCTCTAGGGTCTAACAATTGGTATCAGAGCTTGGTGCTCTTTGATTTAAGGTCTAACCACCTTGAGTTAAAGATCCAAGTTATCTTATTTGTGCTAATCTAGTTATGATTGCATTTGTCTTGCTTGCATATGTTCATATATATATCTTGAATATGAATGTATTTTGTTTAGGCTATAAATCCAATGTTGCTCCTAAATTCATTAATTTTCCCTATGCACAATGGGCTTCTAGATTTAAACTATTTGTTGAATCTAGAAATATTGACTTATGGAAAATTATTGATTGTGCTTATATTGTGCCCACATTGGAGAAATCTAAGTGGAGCAATCATGATAATAAAATGTTTAATATGAACAAGCTTTTGTTAGAATATTTGCTTAATGCCTTTGACTCATCATTTTCTAACAAATTTGTTCATTTTGATAGTGCTTACAATTTATGGAAATTCATAGAAGCACATCAAGGCAACTTGGAGGAAATCCGACGTAGTTTGGAGGATTGTTCTTCAAGTGAGTGTGGAGCATCATCATGCACACGGCCACTAGGCGATAGCCCTAGTGTGGTAAGCGATTCGGAATCCGATAGTGATATATCCATCAATGAACTCGCTTGTGCATATGATAGATTATCTCATGCCTATACAAAATTGCAAAACAATTTTATTGATCTTAAAAGCAAGCATATTAGTTTAAAATCCGATCATGAGTCGCTAGCTTCCAAACTTGATATTGTTGTTAAAGAGAATGCTATTTTAAAAGAAAACAATGAGTTATTAAGTTTGGAAAATAATAACATGTCTTCATCTATTGCTAGCTTAACTCATGCTAATAATAATGCCATGATAGAAGTAGAAACTATTAGAAATAAGTTTAATTCTTTTAGAAATGATCATGTTTCATCTACTTCTATTTCCAATGCTTGTATGCATAATGATGAATTGAATCTTGTGAAAAACCGAATATCATCTTTAGATTCAACCCTTAAAACATGCATTGTAGATAATAAGAAACTTATGGACTTGGGTGCAAAGTCTAGTACTACAACTTCTAAACCCGTACACTTTGCACACTTGTATAGTAAAACTTATAAGTGCTCCATTTGTGGTCGAAAAGGCCATTTAGCTAAGTTTTGCTATGATGCACAAAAACATAAGAATATTAATTCTTCTTGTGCATCTCATAAGGCTTCTTCTTCATCACATGTACACACACATGCACCCATTGTTCATCATAAGCATGCTAATGTGTATCATTGTGATTTTTGTGGTAGAGTTGGTCACTTAGCCAAGTTTTGTTTTGATTTGCGAAAAGTTTCTAAATCGCAAAATATTTCAAGTAGACCAACATTGTTTCAAAATGTTTCACATTTGCAAAATAATTTTAAAAGATCATCCATGTTTGCAAATGTTTCTAATGTTTCTCGTGCACATGTTTATGGTCAACAAAATCAAATGGGCCTCTTTCATTGCACTAATTGCAATCGGAAAGGTCATTTACACAATTTTTGTTTTGACCGTGTTCGTGCATCATATGTGCCCAAGAGGGTTCATAACCCTAGGGCTTTGAGCTTGAATGATAGGGGTCATGTCCCTAAATCTTTTGGTACCAAGAATACTTGGGTACCAAAACAAATTTGATTTTAAACCAGGAATTTTATTGTTTTTAATTTTCTTTTTCTTGGTTTTGAAAGATGTATTTTAAACTTTTATGAAAACAATTCCTTTTATTGGTCAAATTCTTTTGTTTTCATAATTCCTAGTTTTGATTTTGATGAGAGGTTTGTAATTATATAACCCTCCGGGTTTATTGGGTGTTTATTCCCAAATCATGTTTACCGGATGCTAGAATGATTATATGGGTTGGAACAAGCTTAAGAGCTTGATATATTATTGCCTCTCTTAAAATTCTTTTGTTAAAGGTCTTGTTTTTGATTTGTTGCTTTGAATTCATTATATTTCACTTATATGATGATATTTATGTGTTTGTGCTTATGGATCATCTATTCGTGCCTTATAATGTATTCTATATGTGGTTTGATCAAATCCCACAAAGAAAATTCATTTCATTGATCAAACATCGGTTTTGGATATAAACTTTGATTTATGATTTCAATTGGTTGATTTGTTTTCATTTGAAAACTTTTTGCATGATTTTCATGTTTCTTTTCATTTGATTTCATAAATCTATTTTTATACATGATTTTTATGTTTATGTTTTGAGACACATTATTTAAATGGCATATTAATATGTGTCATCATTGTATTTTTGTATGTGAGTCTTGTTTAGCATGGTTATGCTTGCTCACATGTTTGCCTTGCACTTCATTTCATATATATTCTATATGGCTTTTTGATAGGGGGAGCAATCCCTATACTTGTTTTATACTCACCCATGCTTATTTGTAGGGGGAGCTTTCGCTCTCTTAATTCTTTTGTCCCCTTTTTGATGTTGTCAAAGGGGGAGAAATATTGTGAGTATATCTATCTTGGTTGTTTATATGCATGTGAGTTATTATCTTGTATATGTTCATTTCCTTCATGCATATATTCCTTTTTGTAAATTGTTTGTCATCATCAAAAAGGGGGAGATTGTTGGCCTTCTTGTTTTGATGATGTTTAACAAACAATTTACCACTAATGTTGTTTGTCTAGTATTTGTGTTTTCGTATTTATTGTAGACAAACAACGTTGTTGGAGGATGGATGGATTGCGCCATAACGACGATATCAAATGGAGGTTGGCGGAATTGTGGAGTGAAGCAACATGCAATTTATAGTTAAAGATCAAGTTCAAGCTTCATCCGCAACGTGTACCAAGTCAAGCTTAATTGAAGATCAAGATTGCTTGGGTAATGTAGTTTAGGATTTATATTATGTGTGTTAAGTACTCTAAGCTCAATTATCTATACACACACATTTTATTAGTTTCCTTGTATATATATGTAATCACATATATATACAACACAAGTTTTGGTTTTCATGTTTATAAATATGAAATTACATGTTTCATATTTATTATTGTGATTTGGTTTATCTACATAGATATGAAACAAATATATTTTCATATACATACTCATAGGTTTCATTTTCTATTGTATTTGTGAAAATATTGTATTCTTAGTTTATAGACTTCAATATCAGTTTATACATGTTTTACTAAGTCTATAAAAACATTTCACAAAGTTTCAAAAGTTGGTTTATGTCAAAACATCAAAATTCAAGTATCTCATATTTTCATGTTTTGGACTATTTTGTAAAATGATGATATTTTTCATTTGGGAAGTCAAGTATCTCATATTTTCACTGTAGCATGTTTATTATCATGTCTACAATCATTCCCCAAAGTTTTACATTTTTTGGAATTTATTTGATATTTTTAAACATTATTTTAAATCAGCATATCAGTTTTCTACTGTGTCAGTTTTCGGTCGACCGATCATTTGTTCATATTATCACCATGCGACAGATGAGTTTGTCGGCACCGGATCCCGTCGAGCCGATAAGCTCCATAGGTCGTTCCCATCCGGTCGCCGACGAAGTCCTGTTAGTTTTTGTTTTTCAGACCTGCCAGGCGTGCTCTGCGTCGATTCGCATTCTTTCGTCGGCTGATCGGAATTCTTTTTCGGTCGACCGAACGATCTGTCGTCGACGACAATAGAATCGTTTTAGACACTACCACGGCTATTTTCTGAGGTCTTTCTCTGGGATTTCTTCTGATTTGCTTGGCGGTTTTGGGTGATTGGAGAGGGGTAAATTACCCCATTGCCTGATCTTCTCTTCTCAAATGATCTAAGAAGTTTTAAAGAAGTTTTTAAACAAGGGTTTGAAAAAGGGTTTAAGCTTGTTTTAAGCTTGTTTAAGGGTTTGGTTTAAAGCAGTTTTAGCTTTCACAAGTGGAGGAGATTATCTTCTTGTTTTGGGCTCATATCTCCATCTCTCCATCTTGATCTAGAGAAGTTTTCTAAACTCAAACTCTAGCTTTACATTTATATACTTGTTTGATTATCATTGTTCTTAAGCTAGATTTTATATTTGAGTTTAGTTTGATTTTGATTTCACTCATTGTTACACACACCCACTTTGAGCTTATTGTATTTGCATTCATAATATATTAGGGTTGTGAGAGTTGTAACATTGAGTGTGGGCTTTTATTGTGTTCTCATCCATATTAGAGAACAATTTTATATTTGTTACATTGTGAGATTGTTAGGTTTTCGGTGAGCTAGAAACCGAGTGCGTTGTGAAGTTTTCTGTGAACTAGAAAACCGAGTGTGAGGAGTGAACGTTGTTCGGTGAGCGTTGAAAACCGACACTGTGAGGTGTAAACGTTATTCGGGTGAGCGTAGAAAACCCGGTTGTGATAGTGGATTTCTCCCCGGGAGTGGGGAGCGGAGACGTAGGACGGAAGGTCCGAACTCCGTGATCATATCTTGTGTTTGAGTGTGCTTTGGCGTTTATTTATACTTGTGTTTATAATTCTTATCGCCATTGTCATTAGCTCATTATTTATATGATCCACTATCTAGTTCATATTGTTTACCCTTGTGTTAGTTTATATATCCTTGCATATATCATATAGTATACCTCTTTGCTAGGATATATCACTTTGTGTATATTGCTTATTCTTGCTTATAACTCTTGTATATCTATCTTGCAAGAATACAACTTGTTAATTAATTTTAATTGACATAAAATTGGATTAGATTAGCATAAGACCCTAATCACCCCCCCCCCCCCTCTAGGGATCGGCTACCATCCTCCCGTTGTAAGTGCTCCTCTCACTGAGCCGGCTGAGATCATCATTCTTGATGAAGCATCCCCTGCTCAGCATGTGGGCGCCGAGGAGTGGTTGAACCAACGGAGATAGAGGTTCGGGTTGAAAAGGACACCGTCTTACCTCCTCTACCTAAGCTGGACCAGAGGTGTGGCAAGGTGCCAGCCAAGGAAGAGACGGCCAAGCCTTTGCTAGTAGGGGAGTCGACCAAGGCACCTTTAACTCTAGGGATAAACTTTGGGTAGCTTTTCCCCTACCTTATCGATGAGCTTGACCCGAACGTATGGGAGCCATTGAAGGAAATGTTGATCGGATCATCAAGAGACAACACCTGATATGATAGGGAGTCATCCGTGAGGCACCGATATGTGGCCACGCGATCTCTCTACAAGAGGAGCTCGGTCTTCGAGTCTCATATGGTCTGGGCTTAGGCCTTGGAGTAATTCTATCTCCCAGGGATGATGAAATCCTCTCAGGGATGCCCACTGTCAGCATTCACCAAACCCTTAAGGGCTATCTACTAAGAGGGGCTCTAATTGAGCAGTAGCTATTCTCCCGGGTTGAGCTCGCGCAAGACCTCCTCGCTAAATTTCAAGAGATGCTGAAGGCCGACTGGATGGCTCACAAGGAGGCCGAGAAGAAGGTTGCTTTCATGGAGGTCGAGCTGGACGGCTAGAAGCGGAGTGACGGCAAGTTGCGTTGGGAGTTTGAGACTCGATAAAAAATGATTGAGGAGCTCCAAGCGCATCGTAGGAAGCAGTCGACTATGATTGCTAAGCTTAGGGAGGAAGTCAGCCACCTCCAGCACGACATCCTCGAGCGGGATGACAAAATTAGGTAAGTCTGAAGAGGTCGAGGCTGAGAAGCATGAGAGGTTTAATGCTTAGGAATGTGCTTGATCCGATTGCGTGGCTGCCCCGGAGAATGAAGGTCAAGCTAGAGGAGGAGCAGCAGGCTAACAAAGGACTTAGGGAGGAGAGCGTCCAAGCTGCTCTGTGGGGCTAAGCAACAGTGCGAGTCATCCCTTGCTTTGGTCTAGTCTTTGCAAGCTCACCTCGCTTTTCTGGAGTCTTAGGCCTATCAAGGGGAAGTTCTGGAGAAATACTGTGACAACCTCTAGGCAAGGTAGAGGTGGCTCTGGCTTGCACAGCTAGCTTTGACTTTCTGCTAGGGCAGATCCCTCTTAAATCCTGACCCAGCCTAGACCGTCTCCATTACCCCTCCTGGGTCACTAATTGCCTTGACATTTTGAAGGAGATAGAGACGAAAGGAGACAAGCTAGTGTTAGATGTGGAAAATGAGGATGAGTGAGGCGAGAAGTCAATAGAAGGCTCTGAAGTAGATGGCTGGGTTAGCCGGTCGGAGGGTGATCAAAATAAAGAGGATGCCCCCACTTCTCCTCAGTCGACTCCTGCTCCTGAGCATAGTCCCGTGCTTCCCAATCCTACTCCAGATCCAAGTTGAGCTTCATGAGATCTTCACGTATTTGTTTTTTTATTTTTGTTAATGTAAATATCAATGTAAATATTTTTTATATATGAATAAAAATTTAGATTTTTGCCTTCTTAATTGTTGTATCTTTCTTGCTTGCATTTGCCTCATGCTTTGTTTGAGTCCATATTTAATATAGAGTTGAGGCGACTTAGCTGCATACGGCGAATGGGGTGACTCGACCGTATACCTTGTTTATTGAATATAACCGCAATGTTTTAAAATGTGTGCCTTAGGCTCATGAATATGCTAAGGTCTTGCTGTAAACATTTTAAACGCAAATGTTTGTCTTTATTAATTTAAACCGTGTACCTTTGACTATCCATCAGTTTTTTGGGTTGAGATGACTCAGGTGTGTGCCTTGAGTTTACTCGTAATGACACCAAGTCTTAGGGTACGTGCCTTGGACTTAGGAAGATGACAAGGTCTTTAAGCCGACGTAGGTTGAGTCAATATGCCTTGGTTTTATCCTGAGTAGGCACCAAGATCTTTTGTTGATGATGTGCCTTGTGTTTACTCATGAGAATGACACCAAGTGCTTTCGAGTTAAAGCCAACTGAGTCGAGGCATGCATTGGTTTTACCACAAGAGGGTACCAAGGGCTTTTGTCGATGACGCACCTTGGTCTTACCCTGAGTAGGTGCTAAGGTTTTTTGAGCTAACCGATTCGAGGCATACCTTGGTTTTAGCCCAAGAGGGTACCAAGGGGCTTTATCAATAATGCGCCTTGGTCTTACCCTGAGTAGGTGCCAAGGTCTTTTGAGTCGAAGTCGACCGAGTTGATGATGATCAATCGATGAAATTTGCACATAGATACATAGCAGGAAAATATATTGTTTGAAGATAGTACCATTAATTTGATTATCTCGGGAAGTTTTATATGCATTGGGTTTAGACATGAGAAGATGCCAAGGTCTCTAGCTGAGGTTGACCGGCTTCTTACAAACCTCTTTCCTCTGATGCCTCTTGTCAGCCCTGTTTAGTATAGGGTCAGTTCTGGGGGGACCCTTTGCCGCCTCCTCTCTTAAAGAGGGGTCAGCCTCTGTTGCTAGTTCTGGGGCTGGCATTATTGTTGTTGCTACTGCTGTTATCATTGCTTCAGCTGCCCTCACTACCTTTATGTAGGCTTAGATGTCTTTCACATCCATGTATCCATGTGCTTGGCCATCAACTGCTCATAGGTGATGACTCACTTCTTAATGAGCACGTCAATGAACTTGTTACTCTCTAACCCGGCCACGACAACATACATAGCGACTATGTTGATAGGGTCGTCGACTTTTGGTCTCTTGGCCTAGAACCTCTTAAAATAGTTCCTGAGGCTTCTCTAGGCTCTTGCCTCATTTTCATCAAAACTTGGGGAGGCAGCTTTGGCTTGGTGTCGACCAGAAAGTAGTGCACAAACTTTCCGCTGAGCTGCTTAAAGCTATTAATACACTTCTTAGGCAAGGAGTTCCACCATAGCTTGGTGCTTCCCGACAAAGTGGTAAGAAGGCACCTACAAATGATCGGCTCTGGGCCTATAGCATTGTCATCATATCATAATAATTCTGAGCATGCTCGGCTGGATCTCTATCACCTTTGTACTTCTCCACATAAGGCATCTTGAATTTCTTGCAGGTGGCATTCATGATTTTGTCAGTGAGGGGAGTGTTCCCTCCAATTTCCTCAGTGATTGGATAAAAGATCGTCATAACTAGATGCAAGATTAGTGGTCGAGGTGCCCAGAGTGGTATGAGTAAGCTAGGGGCCACTGTTAGCCCTTATGTTTTGATGATGTTCTTACAACCACCATTATCGGTACTAATGGCTTATTGAGTGTAAATGTAGTAAACTCATTTGTCAAGTTCGTTAGTGCCATTAATGGAGGATGGATGGAATATATGCTACAACGAAGATATCCAAAGGAGGAGGAGGCCAAGAGATGAAGCAACGTTATTTCAAGAACGACAAATTCGATCAAAAGCTTCATCCGATTCAAGCTATATCAAAGCTCAAGTATATTGCTCTCTATATGAGGATATTAGCTTTCTTTTGTTTTTCTCTCTAGTGCTAGAATGTAGGCAAAGAGTTACTGAGTTTACTTGAAGCTATTGGGAATCACACACACGTTTTTAGACTTGTGCTTTTAAGCGTCTTTTCACAAAATACTATTTCTCTCAAGTATGAGTACCTATCTACAAAATTCTTTTTCCAAGCAGTTTGTTTTTAGTATTAAAAACATTTTACAAAGTTTCAGAATTTTCAGAGGTCAAATAAATATTTTGCAAATATTTCAAGTTGGTCAAAAATCAGATTTCAGAAAGTATCAGAAATCGGTCGACCGGTCCGGTCGACCGATCCGATGACCTTTCTTCAGTATGTTTCCAGAGTGTCGTCGGTCGACCGGTACGGTCGACCGAATTTTCAATCTTTAAATCGGTCGACCGTGTCGGTCGACCGATGAGTCTCTGATCTCATTTGGGAAGATTTGTTTTTGTTTTAAAATGATTTAAACTTTTCTATATAAACCCCCCAGACCTCTTCTTCTTCCTTAGCCCTAACGTTTGAAAACCAGAGAGAACTTTCTGCTTCCTGAGATAAATTTTCAAATCCTGTTTTTTTCTCTCTGTTTTAAGTGTGTTTCACTTCCCAGCTTCTGTAAACCTACTCTTTGCTATAGGGGCTGTGTAAAGAGAGGTTCTTGCATCTGTTCTTCTGTTGTGAGGTTGAGATCTTGTGTAAGATCTACTGTGAGGGTGTGATCTGTTAAGATCAAACTGTGTTGTGAGAGAGATCTGTGGAGATCACTGTGTAGACGAAGTTCCGGCTTCCAAACCGAGTGGATAGTGGATTTCTCCTCGAGAGTGGGGAGCGTGGACGTAGGCCAGAGGGCCGAACCTCGTTAACACATCGCGCGTCAAGGATAACGACTTCTAACTCTATCTCTCTTTCTTTTATCGCATTACTGTTTTGTGGTTTTGCTTGTTCTGTTTTTTAATTGCATATTAGAGCCTCTTGACCCTAATCACCCCCCCTCTAGGGTCCAACAATTGGTATCAGAGCTTGGTCTCTATATTAATTTTTGGTTTAATCACCTTAGAGAAAAGATCTAATGGAGGCTTCTTTGAATATGCATATGTTAGAAGGACAATCCACAACTAGACCACCACTCTTCACAGGGACTAATTTTGCTTATTGGAAGGCTAGAATGAGAATTTATCTTCGTTGCATAGATCTTGACATTCTAGGGCTTATAGAAAAGAAATATGTAGAGAAGTCCAAAGTTGAGAACATGTCCGATGATGAAAGGCACCTTGCCAATCTCAATGCTAAGACCATGAACGCCTTAATATGTGGTCTTTCCCCCAATGAATACAATAGGGTTTCCACGTGTGCAACCGCATACGAAATTTGGCAAAAATTATGTGTCACACATGAAGGAACACCCCAAGTTAAGGAATCTAAGATTAGTGGACTCATGCATGATTATGAGCTATTTAAAATGCTTCCTAATGAATCCATTGATGCTATGTTTTCCCGCTTTACTAATATCATCAATGAATTACATGGTCTAGATAAGCAACTATCCATTCAAGAGATGAACTACAAGATACTTCGCTCCTTAACTCCGGCGTGGGAGCCCAAGGCTACGGCCATTGAGGAAGCTCATGACCTCACTACCTTAGCTCTTGATAGTCTCATCGGAAAGCTCAAAGTGCATGAGAAGAAGCTCAAGGGGAAGGAGAAGGAGGAAGTGCCATCACGAGAAGTTGAGGAGCCGTCACCAAAGTTGAAGACCATAGCTCTCAAAGGAGCTAGTGACAACTCATCTTCGTCGTCGGAGAGTGAAGTTGATTTTTCTAGAGAAGTGGCTCATCTCTCTAGAAGAATCTCTAGACTTATAAAAATGAACAAAAAATTTAACCCTCGATCTAACAACAAGTTTTCCTCTCGTGTAGGTAAATGTTTTGAGTGCAATGAACCGGGTCACATCGCTAAGGATTGCCCCAAGCTCAAAGAAAAGTACATGAAGTACAAGAAGAAGAAGGCTATGTATGCCGGATGGGAAGAATCCGAACCAAGTGACTCGGATAGTGATGAAGAAGGAGCTAAACTTGCTCTTCATGACCCAAACATTTGTTTCATGGCAAATGAAGATGAGGTAATATCCGAGGCCGAAAGTGAATCTTTTTACATGCAATGTGACATAGCTATGGCTTTGGAAGAGTTGAACTTTGAATTTAAAAGAATATCTAAAGAATACTCTTCTTTCAAAAATTTGCATGCCTCTTGTGATATTAAGCTAGAACAACTAACAACCTCTCTTGCTCTAAAAGATGAATTGCTTGGAGATCTCGATTTTGAGAACAAGCAATTAAGATCAAAGATTGAAAGACTAGAAATTGAGGGTTGTAGGACTAGACCCACTCATGTTTTTGCTAATTATCATCATGGTAGAAATAAGTTTTATGGCTCTCACTCTCATGCATACAAAAGAAATTTTGTGTGCACATATTGTATGAGACATGGACATATTTCTACTCATTGTAGGATTAAAGACAACCATGATTTTTATGGAATGATATGGGTACCCAAAGGTACCAAGACTACTAACCACCAAGGACCCAAGACATGGGTACCTAAAGCTACTACACCTTCATCTTCTTCTTTTGTAGGGAACGTCACGGCAACGACGTAAGGAGATGTGGTACCTTGATAGTGGTTGCTCACATCATATGACGGGCAACAAAGAGTTATTTGCAACCCTATCAAGGATTGAAGGAGGCAATGTCTCCTTCGGTGGTGGTGAGAAAGGTAAAATCATTGGTATCGGTTCTATTGGTAAGAAACCCTCACCCATTATTGAAGATGTCTATTTAGTAAGTGGTTTGAATCATAATCTTCTTAGTATTAGTCAATTGAGTGATAAAGGTTTTGATATTTCTTTTAAACCGGATAAATGCATCATTAGTATGGATGGAAAAATTGTTTTTATTGCAAATCGCAAGTCTAATGTTTACATTTTTGAGATGAATGAGTTAGTGAATCAAGATGTAAAGTGTCTTGCGGCAATTGATGAAAATCCTTGGATTTGGCACAAGAGACTTGGACATGCAAATATGGAGTTAATATCAAAATTGTCTAAGAAGAATCTTGTGAAAGGGCTACCTAGCTTGCACTTCATAAAAGATACAATTTGTGAGGATTGTGCCAAAGGTAAACAAACAAAATCTTCTTTCAAATCCATCCATGAGGTATCAACTTCTAAACCTTTGCAACTATTACATCTTGATTTATTTGGTCCTATGCGTGTTACCTCTCTTGGAGGCAAACACTATGTTTTTGTGATTATTGATGATTTTTCTCGTTTTACATGGACAATATTTCTTGCTAAGAAAAATGATTGTTTTGAAGAATTTGCTAATCATGTTAAAAGGATTGAAAATGAAAAAGATTTGAAAGTTGTTAAAATAAGAAGTGATCATGGTGGTGAATTTCAAAATGAATTTTTCTATGATTTTTGTGCTCATCATGGTATAACTCATATGTTTTCCGCTCCTAGAACACCACAACAAAATGGTGTTGTTGAACGGAAAAATCGCACCATACAAGAGATGGCACGCACTATGCTTAATTCTTTTGATTTGCCAAAATATTTTTGGGCGGAAGCCGTCAACACGGCTTGCCATGTTTTAAATCGTGTTTTGATTAGACCAAAGCTTAAGAAAACTCCTTATGAACTTTATTATGGAAAAACTCCTTTCATTGGTTATTTTCGTGTCTTTGGTTGCAAATGCTTTATTTTAAATACAAAAGATCACCATGATAAATTTGATTCCAAAATTGATGTTGGTATTTTCTTGGGTTATGCACCTCGAAGTAAGGCTTATAGGGTCTTCAATAAACGAAGCCTCGTTGTTGAAGAGTCTATAAACGTTACTTTTGATGAGACTAATGTTGGCTCTCAAGTTGTGTTGCCTAGGAAAGATGATGATGATGATATTGAGGGAGGATTGGACTTGTTGCAAATCAATGACACTCCCTCTATAGAAGCTCAAAAGGATGTAGATTGCACAAATGCTCAAGATCAAGTTGAACAACCTAAAGCTTGGAAATTCACATCAAACCACCCAAAGGAACAAATCATTGGGAGCCCTTCAAAAGGAGTTATAACTCGCTCAAAAGCCTTGAGTGAATGTGGTAATGTTGCATTTCTATCTCAACTAGAACCTAAAAAGGTTAATGATGCTTTAAATGATGAGTTTTGGGTTTTGGCTATGCATGAAGAATTAAACAATTTTCAAAGAAATGAAGTTTGGAAGTTAGTTCCTAGACCTAACAATGCTAGTGTTATTGGTACAAAATGGGTTTTTAGAAACAAACTTGATGAACATGGCATTGTAACTAGAAATAAAGCACGTTTGGTTGCCCAAGGATACAATCAAGAGGAGGGCATAGACTATGATGAAACCTTTGCACCGGTTGCAAGGTTGGAATCTATTAGGATGTTTTTGGCATTTGCTAGTTTTAAAAATTTCAAACTATTTCAAATGGATGTCAAAAGTGCTTTCTTAAATGGTTTTATAGAAGAGGAAGTGTATGTTGAGCAACCCCCCGGTTTTATAGATCATGCTTTTCCTAATCATGTTTACCGGGTACAAAAAGCTTTATATGGGTTGAAACAAGCTCCTAGGGCTTGGTATGCTCGCCTCTCTAGTTTTCTTATTGAAAATGGTTTTTCAAAAGGAACAATTGATAACACACTTTTTGTGAGAAAAAGGAAAAATGATTTCATTTTAGTTCAAATATATGTGGATGACATTATTTTTGGTGCTACTAATGAATCCTTGTGCAAGGAATTTTCTAAAGTTATGCAGGATCACTTTGAGATGAGTATGATGGGAGAGCTTACATTCTTTCTCGGGCTCCAAGTCAAGCAAACTAAGGATGGGATCTTCATTTCACAAAGCAAGTATGCGAAGGAATTGGTGAAGAAATTCAAGTTGGAGAATTCTAAGCATGCGCCTACTCCCATGAGTACTAGTGTTAAGCTTGATGCGGATGAGAGTGGTGAAGATGTGGACCAAAAACTATACCGAGGTATGATAGGTAGTCTTCTTTATCTCACCGCTAGTAGACCCGACATCATGTTTAGTGTATGTGCATGTGCACGTTTTCAAGCCTCTCCCAAAGCGTCTCATTTAATTGCGGTTAAAAGAATCATTAAGTATGTTAATGGAACTTTTAACCTTGGTTTGTTTTATCCAAAAAGTACCACTTTTGATTTATATGGTTTTTGTGATGCCGACTTTGCCGGATGTAAGGTAGATCGCAAGAGTACTAGTGGAACATGCCAATTCTTAGGAAATTCCCTTGTTTCTTGGGCTTCCAAGAAACAAAATTGTGTTGCATTGTCCACTACGGAAGCGGAATACATTGCCGCCGGCTTATGTTGTGCTCAAGTTTTATGGATGAAACAAAGTTTAGTTGACTATGATTTGAATTTTCAAAATATTAAAATCTTTTGTGATAACACAAGTGCCATAAATATTTCCAAAAATTCGGTTTTGCATTCTAGAACTAAGCATATTGACGTGCGCCATCATTTCTTACGCGATCATGTAGAGAGACAAGATGTATCCCTAGTATTTGTTGACACCAAATCTCAACTAGCGGATATATTTACTAAGCCTCTTGGAGAGGATGATTTTTGTCGCATAAGAAATGGTTTGGGCTTATGCACTATGTGAAAGTTCTACATTGCTTGCTTGATTAGTTGCATTTTGCATTTGGCATTTCTCTTTACCCCATTTTTGATGGTGACAAAGGGGGAGAGAAATCTCCTCATTTGTTGCATATATTTAGGGGGAGCTCATAGATAGGGGGAGCACCTATCTATAAGCTATTTTATTTTTGCTCTTATATAATGGTTGGTTGTCATCATCAAAAAGGGGGAGATTGTTAGCCCTTATGTTTTGATGATGTTCTTACAACCACCATTATCGGTACTAATGGCTTATTGAGTGTAAATGTAGTAAAATCATTTGTCAAGCTCGTTAGTGCCATTAACGGAGGATGGATGGAATATACGCTACAACGAAGATATCCAAAGGAGGAGGAGGCCAAGAGATGAAGCAACGTTATTTCAAGAACGACAAATTCAATCAAAAGCTTCATCCGATTCAAGCTATATCAAAGCTCAAGTATATTGCTCTCTATATGAGGATATTAGCTTTCTTTTGTTTTTTCTCTCTAGTGCTAGAATGTAGGCAAAGAGTTACTGAGTTTACTTGAAGCTATTGGGAATCACACACACGTTTTTAAACTTGTGCTTTTAAGCGTTTTTCACAAAATACTATTTTTCACAAGTTTGAGTACCTATCTGCAAAATTCTTTTTCCAAGCAGTTTGTTTTTAGTATTAAAAACATTTTACAAAGTTTCAGAATTTTCAGAGGTCAAATGAATATTTTGGAAATATTTCAACTTGGTCAAATAACCTGATTTCAGAATATGTCAGAAATCGGTCGACCGGTCCGGTCTACCGATCCGATGACCTTTCTTCTCTATGTCTCCAGAGTGTCGTCGGTCGACCGATACGGTCGACCGAATTTCTCAACCCTTAATCGGTCGACCGTGCCGGTCGACCGATGAGTCTCTGGATGTTTTGTCAAAACTCCTTAGCTGCTGGCGGTCGACCGATTTTTTCGGTCGGTCGACCGAAGGTATTTTTCGGTCGACCGATATTTTCTTCGGTCAACCGATTTTTGCCTCTGTTCAGCCGCGACTTTTTTAAAACGGTCGTTTGCCTCGAACCCTGTGCTTTCACTTGTTAGTGATTGGCACAGTCTGTGATGAGGGTCTGAAGAAGAGATTATTATCTCATTTGGGTAGATTTGTTTTTGTTTTAAAATGATTTAAACTCTCCTATAAAATCCCCAGACCTCTTCTTCTTCCTCTAAGCCCTAACGTTTGAAAACCAGAGAGCTTTTTCTGTTTCCTGAGAAAATTTTCAAAACTCTGTTTTTCTCTCTGTTTCAAGTGTGATTCACCTCCCAGCTTCAGTATACCTTCTCTTTGCTATAAGGGCTGTGTAAAGAGAGGTTCTTGCATTTCTTTCTTCTGCTGTGTGAGTGAGATCTGTGGAGATCTACTGTGAGGGAGTGTGATCTGTGAGATCAAACTGTGTAGTGAGAGAGAGATCTTGTGGGATCGCTGTGTAGACGAAGTTCCGGCTTCCAAACCGGATGTGTTAGTGGATTTCTCCTCGAGAGTGGGGAGCGGGGACGTAGGTCAGCGGGCCGAACCTCGTTAACACATCGCGCGTCAAGGATAACGATTCCTAACTCTATCTCTTTCTATTTGATTGCACTTCTGTTTTGTGGTTTGCTTGTGCTGAGTTTTAAATTGCATATTAGAGCCTCTTGACCCTAATCACCCCCCCTCTAGGGTCCAACAATTGGTATCAGAGCTTGGTCTCTATATCAGTTTTTGGTTTAACAACCTTAGAGAAAAGATCTAATGGAGGCCTCTTTGAATATGCATATGCTAGAAGGACAATCCACAACTAGACCACCTCTCTTCACCGGCACTAATTTTGCTTATTGGAAGGCTAGGATGAGAATTTACCTTCGTTGCATAGACCTTGACATTCTAGAGCTCATAGAAGAGAAATATGAAGAAAAGTCCAAAGTCGGGAACATGACCGATGGAGAAAGGCACCTAGCTAATCTCAACGCTAAGGCTATGAACGCCTTAATTTGTGGTCTTTCCCCTAATGAATATAATAGAGTTTCCACGTGTGCAACCGCATACGAAATTTGGGTAAAATTATGTGTCACACATGAAGGAACCCCCCAAGTTAAGGAATCTAAGATTAGTGGACTTATGCATGATTATGAGCTATTTAAAATGCTTCCAAATGAATCCATTGATGCTATGTTTTCTCGTTTTACTAATATCATCAATGAATTACATGGTCTAGATAAGCAATTATCCATTCAAGAGATGAATTACAAGATACTTCGCTCCTTGACTCCGACATGGGAACCCAAGGCTACGGCCATTGAGGAAGCTCATGACCTCACTACCTTAGCTCTTGATAGCCTCATCGGAAAGCTCAAAGTGCATGAGAAGAAGCTCAAGGGGAAGGAAAAGGAGGAAGTGTCATCACGCGAAGTTGAGGAGCCGTCACCAAAATTGAAGACCATAGCTCTCAAGGGAGCTAGTGACAACTCATCTTCGTCGTCGGAGAGTGAAGTTGATTTTTCTAGAGAAGTGGCTCATCTCTCTAGAAGAATCTCTAGACTTATCAAAATGAACAAAAAATTTAATCCCCGATCTAACAACAAGTTTTCATCTCGTGTAGGAAAATGCTTTGAATGCAACGAACCGGGTCACATCGCTAAGGATTGCCCCAAGCTCAAGGAAAAGTACATGAAGTACAAAAAGAAGAAGGCTATGTATGCCGGATGGGAAGAATCCGAACCAAGTGACTCGGATAGTGATGAAGAAGGAGCCAAATTTGCTCTTCATGACCCAAATGTTTGTTTCATGGCAAATGAACAAGAGGTAATATCCGAGGCCGAAAGTGAATCTTTCTATATGCAATGTGACATAGCTATGGCATTAGAAGAGTTGAACTTTGAATTTAAAAGAATGTCTAAAGAATACTCTTCTTTCAAAAAATTGCATACCTCTTGTGATATTAAGCTAGAGCAACTAACAACCTCTCTTGCTCTAAAAGATGAATTGCTAGGAGATCTCGATTTCGAGAACAAGCAATTAAGATCAAAGATTGAAAAATTAGAAATTGAGGGTTGTAGAACTAGACCCACTCATGCTTATGACAACTACAATCACCATGGTAGAAATAGGTTTCATAGTTCCAACATTCGTACATACAAAAGAAATTTTGTATGCACCTATTGTATGAGACATGGACACATTTCTACTCATTGTAGAATTAAAGACAATGAAGATTTTTATGGTTTGATATGGGTACCCAAAGGTACCAACACTACTAACCACCAAGGACCCAAGACATGGGTACCTAAAGCTACTACACCTTCATCTTCTTCTTTTGTAGGGAACGTCACGGCAACGACGTAAGGAGATGTGGTACCTTGATAGTGGTTGCTCACATCATATGACGGGCAACAAAGAGTTATTTGCAACCCTATCAAGGATTGAAGGAGGCAATGTCTCCTTCGGTGGTGGTGAGAAAGGTAAAATCATTGGTATCGGGTCTATTGGTAAGAAACCCTCACCCACAATTGAAGATGTTTATTTAGTAAGTGGTTTGAATCATAATCTTCTTAGCATTAGCCAATTAAGTGATAAAGGTTTTGATATTTCCTTTAAACCGGATAAATGCATCATTAGTATGGATGGAAATATTGTTTTTATTGCAAATCGCAAGTCTAATGTTTATATTTTTGAGATGAATGAGTTAGTTAATCAAGATGTGAAGTGTCTTGCGGCTATTGATGAAAACCCTTGGATTTGGCACAAGAGACTTGGACATGCAAATATGGAGTTAATATCAAAATTGTCTAAGAAGAATCTTGTGAAAGGGCTACCTAACTTACACTTCATAAAAGATACAATTTGTGAGGATTGTGCCAAAGGTAAACAAACGAAATCTTCTTTCAAATCCATTCATGAGGTATCAACTTCTAAACCTTTGCAATTACTTCATCTTGATTTATTTGGTCCTATGCGTGTTACCTCTCTTGGAGGCAAACACTATGTTTTTGTGATTATTGATGATTTTTCTCGTTTTACATGGACAATATTTCTTGCTAAGAAAAATGATTGATTTTAGCTATTCTACAAAGTACTGAATAAGTTAAAAGATAAAGAAGTCAAGGATTGAAGCCATCCATACAGTATGTTACGCAACTTCTTCAACAAAGTACTGAAGAAATTACAAGGAAAACTTATCATATCCAAAGTGTCCCAGACTCCTCTCCAAA
>NC_033799.1:65705570-65716391 GCF_001876935.1 Asparagus officinalis | reverse complement strand
TATACTTCGATGGTGCCTCAAGGGCAGTTAATAGAGTAATAACCCCGGGATGTCCTACAGTTTCCTCTGAAGTTGGAGTCGTCTTAATCTCCCCTAGAAAGCACGTGATGCCTCGGGCTTATTCGTTGACTAGTCCGTGCTCTAATAATGTTGCCGAATACAACGCGCTTCTCATTGGACTCAGTTTCGCCAAAGAGCTGGGGGTCGAATATCTCGAAGCTTTTGGAGATTCGCAATTGATAGTCAACCAAGTTCGCGGTGAGTATGAAGTCAGGAATCAAGACCTGATCCCGTACCACCAGGAAGCCATCAAAATGGCAGAATCTTTCGAAGAATTCTTTATTGAATACATCCCTCGTCTCCAGAACGCTTATGCAGACGCACTGGCGGCACTAGCAGTATCACTGGCACAGCCTCCCGAAGCTGAGCTGTTAGTCACAGTACGGACGCATCAACTCTGCGTACCCATATACAGTACGGAGATTGAAGAAGAAGAGGATAGAAACGTGAACGCCAAAGAGGTGAATTCAACTCAAATTGGGTCTGAGTCCCGAGATTGGCGTTTTCCTATCATCGACTACGTCCAATATGGTATCTTGCCAGAGGATGTAAAAGAAAAGGAATCAATCCGCCGAAGAGCTCCAAGATTCTTCTATAATACCGAGACCCATACGTTATACCGTAGAGGGTACGACGGTCTTTTGCTCCGATGCCTTTCGAACAGAGAAGCAAAGGAAGTTCTTAAGGAAGCACACGAAGGAGAATGTGGTGCGCATCAGCCCGGTCCTAAACTGTATGATCGCATCAGGAGGATGGGATATTTCTGGCCAACGATGGTTCGTGACGCAATCGAATACGCACGAGAATGCCACGCTTGCCAGATACATGCGAATTATATGCATCAACCGCCAGAGCAGTTGCACACGTCAACCACGTCTTGGCCGTTCGAGACTTGGGGCATGGACATAGTCGGTCCTATTTTTCCCCCTTCAGTCAAAGGTGATCGGTTCATCCTCGCGATCACAGATTATTTCTCAAAGTGGGCTGAAGCGATTCCGCTTAGAGAAGTGAAGACGAACAACGTCATCAATTTCATCAAGCATCATGTCATTTACCGACACGGCGTGCCAAGAAGGATCATTCATGACAACGGTCCACAGTTCATAAGCAATGCCTTCGTCAGATTCTGCGACAAGTTCAAAATCGAAGATGTTTCGTCGACAGCTTACTACCCCGCCGCGAATGGATTAGCGGAGGCGTTTAACAAGACGATCATCAAGATCTTGTCAAAGCTCGTGAAGACCAATAAACGAGACTGGGACGATAAACTCGGTGAAGCACTCTGGGCTTATCGCACCACCATACGCACGCCTACGGGAGCTACCCCGTATTCGCTGGTATACGGATGTGAAGCTGTGCTACCGCTGGAAATTCAGATTCCGTCCCTTCGGATCGCCCTCGCAACGGAGATGACGACGGAGGAACAACATCAGAAGCGTCTCGAAGAGCTCGAGAGGCTGGATGAAAAGCGTTTGGAGGCTCAACAACACATCGAGTTTTACCAAGCCAGGATGTCAAGGGCTTTTAACAAAAGAGTCCGACAGAGAAGCTTCAAGGAAGGAGATCTGGTCCTCGCTGCTCGCCGACCAATAATTCTCACCTCCAAGAAGAAAGGTAAATTCGAACCCAAATGGGAAGGACCGTTTGTAATAGACACAGTCTATTCAAACGGCGCATATCGCCTGATTACTCAAGAGGGCGCCAGGCAATTAATGCCAATAAATGGGAAGTTCCTGAAAAAGTACTATCCCTAGTACATTCAGGATAACTCATTTACCGGGAAGTTCCTCGAAGAATATTACACTTAATATTCTAGAGGATAACCCAAAATCATTGTCACCACCAAAATCCCTCACTGATCAATTTCAATTGACAGTGAGTCCACCAAAAATGTTTTTCTGGCCCTCTTGATTCTTTCCATGAACAAGAGGTCCACTTTCAGTTCGGAGTCCCTTTTCGATAAACGAAAGAACTCCTTCCCTTTTTCTCTTTGGTTAAACCTTGTTCATGGTTATAACCGGAGTTGAAAATACCACTTCGATAAACGAAGGACCCATTTTCAGTTTAGATAACTCATCCTATAAAAGGCAAGTTTATCTAAATTTTCCAGATTCTCGGAGTGGACACCCCACTTCTAGTTTCTTCTTCGCTGGAAATAGAATATAAAATTCTTCCTTTCCAGAATCAGGGAATAGAATATAAAATTCTTCCTTCCTTGTCTGTTGGGTTCGCCTTCACCCTAAAAGAAGACCGGGAAATAGAATATAAAATTCTTCCTTTCCCGCACCAACCTTTTCTAAGAATCTATCAATCTAGGATTCATCCTAGGAAGTTTATCCCGAATCCTAAGCAGGGATAAGTCTGCGCCTAACACGCGCTGCCGGTTTAGTCTTTTTCCGCACAAAAAGACACCAGAGTCTGATTCTGGGGTATTTTATCCTGAAACCTAAGCAAGGATAAGTCTGCGCTTAACCTGCGCTGCCGGTTAGTTCTTAACCGTTAAAAAGAACACCCGTCCACATATTCAACATTGTGGCAGGTCGTCATTAATAACACCAAAATCCATGCCTTACACGCATGGGGAATGTCATCCTGAATCCTAAGAAGGGATATGCCGACGCCTAACACGCGTCGCCGGTTTAGTCTTTCGCCGTAGAAAAAGACACCAGAAGACCAGTCTGGGGTATTTTATCCCGAAACCTAAGTAGGGATAAAGTCAACACCTAACACGTGTTGCCGGGTAGCCTATTCCCGTAACAATGGCGAAGTCTATGTATTCGACATCATAGCACGAAGTCTAAGAGAATTCATTCTCTTAGCACAACGTTACATGCGAACGGAGTTAGACAATCCGCATGCTAGCCCGACTCAAACGCAGTGGCCCGAGGTGGCCGACAGTGGCCAGAGGTGGCCGACAATTCCCTTTTTGCAGCCACTGTCCTGAGAGCCTATAAATAGGCCTAGAGATGTTCATTTTCGGAGGTCGAACTTTCAAGAGCCGAAACTCTGCCGGATTGAAGAGTGAACTCGGAGCTTTGAAGACCAGAAGACTTGCACATTCGGATCTGATCCTCGGCGACCATCCACGTCAGAAAAGGCAGGATCTCGAGAGGAAGAAAGAACAGATCTGAGATCTACACGAGACTACACTCCAGATCTAAGCTTGGTCTTAGATCTCGAGATCTGAGCGATTATTCCCTTGGTGGATTAATCCCTCCCGGCTATTATTCCCTTCGTGGAATAATACCCGCATAATCGTGTAGATCCGACCGGATCTAGATCGCGCGGTGGTCCACGGATTAACCCCGGCGTTGGCAAAGAACCCACACAAGCAAGCAACCGCAAAACAGGAGCTTGCGATTTGTTCACAAGAGGAAAGTTGTAATTTTTATTTTTTTTCTTTGATTTAGTTGTAACCGGATCTATAAAAGACCGGATCTTTGTAATCCAAGATGACAATCATATCAATGAAAAAGAAAACAGTTTTCCACGCGAACACCTATAAATCCATTCAAAATGTTTTAAGAGTTTATTTAAGTCATCTTGTCAAAAACATGTGTTGTTGTGTTTTCATGTTTTGGACAATTTTTGCAAAACATAGATTTTCCACAATTGGGAAGTACAATTTTAAAAATTCTTTTTGTAACATGTTTATTTTCATGTTTACAAGTATTCCCCATTATATTTTTTTGGAATTTATTTGCTTTTTTAAAATGGATTTAAAATTTTTTTTCACTATTCAAAACAGGCTGATATTGTGTTATAAGTCGACTAATGCAAGAGATCAGTCAACTGAAGAAATCATCTGGAAAATGCAAACGTTTCTGTTTTTGTGACTGATAAACTATCAGTCGACTGATGAGATCATCAGTCGACTATTGAGCTCTTTAGTCGACCGATGAGCTCTGAACTGTCTATAACGGTCAGCTCATCAGTCAATTGATACTGTCCATCAATTGACCGATGGCTTTCCAACAACTAGTTTTTTCAGATTTTGTAGGTTTCCGTTTTTTTGTCTTTTTACCTTGGTTTTCTCTTGATTTTGGAGCTTATTCTATGATCATATATATATCCCATACCTTCTAACTTCTGGGAGTAAACAAGAAGAATTTTTAAACAAGTTTTAAAGGATGTTTAAGTTTTGTTTAAGTGTGTTTTTCAAGATTTATTTTGTGAAAAAAATTTCACAAGTAGAGGAGATCATCTTCATTGTTTAAGCCACAATTTTAATCTACAATTTAATCCATCTCTCCATCTTATTTTTCAGAGAAGAATTTCTAAACTCAATTCTAGCTTTGTATTTATTATTTTTTGATTATCATCTTCATTAAGCTAGAGTTTATATTAAGTTAATATTTGATTTACTCATTGATTACACACACACCCCTTGAGCTTTTAGTATTACCAAGTTAAGTATATTTGGGTTATGGGGAGTGTATCATTAAGAGTGAGCTACATTAAGTTCTCACCTATTATAGAGAACAAATAATTTGTATTTTTGCTTTATTGTTGAGTTCACTTTGTAATACACAAGTACACCAAGAGGGGTGTGTGTTGAGGACGTAGTCGATACCAAGAGGAGTGGCGTCGGTAGTAAAGCCTAGGGAGAGGTAGTAAAGCCAAGCACTTAAAGGAGGCGATACGTGAGGATCAACACTTGAGGTGGTAGTTTGTGTGATTGCATTATGAGTAATTGTGAAAGTTTTCGGTGAGCAAGAAAACCAAACTTGTGAGGTGTAAACATTTTTTGGGTAAGCGTCGAAAACTCGGTTGTGTAGTGGTTCTCCCCAGGAGTAGCAAACAAAGATGTAGGTCCGAAGGACCGAACTCCGTGATCATTTTCTTGTGTTTGAGTTTGGCTTTAGCGCATTTATTCTTATATATTTTCATATCGTTATTGTTTCATGTTTATTTGCCCTTAGTTTACATATCCTTGCAAATAATTCATTATATATATATCAACCTTGCTAGGATATATTTGTTAATAAGTTTTAATTCATATTTATATCGGATTAGATTAGCATTAATCCTAATCACCCCCTCTAGGGTGCTTTCAATTAGTATCAGAGCTTGGTGCTCTTTGATTTGTGGCTTAACCGCCTTGAGTTAAGGATCCAAGCATTTATATCTTGCTAATCTAGTTTTGAGATTATTCGTATCTTGCTTGCACATATACATATATCATGGATATGAATGGTGCATCTTGTTTAGGCCATGATCCTAGTGTTGCTCCTAAATTCAATACTTTCCCCTATCCTCAATAGTGTTTTAAATTTAAGCTATTTGTTAGATCTAAAAATATTAATTTGTAGGGAGTCATTGATCATACGTATGTTGTGCCCACTTTAGAGAAATCCAAGTGGAGCAAAAATAATAAGAAAATGTTTACAATGAATAAACTTGGTTTAGAATTTTTATTAAATGCATTTGATTCATCTTTATCTAATAAGCTTGATTCATTTGATAGTGCTTACAAATTATGAAAATTCATAGAAGTGCATCACGAGAACTTGGAGACGATCTGACAAGCTTTGGTGGCTTCCTCATCAAGTTCATGTGGAGCATCATCATCATGCACTCATCCACTAGGGGATAACCCTAGTGTGGTAAGCGATTCTGAATCCGAATGTGAATTACCATTAATGAACTCGCTTGTGCTTATGATAGATTAATGCATGTATACACTAAGTTACATAAAAATTTTATAGATTTAAAAAGCAAACATGTTAGCTTAAAATCCGATCATGAGAAGCTATTGTCCAAATTTGATATCATTATAAAAGTAAATACTATGCTTAAAGAAAACAATGATATGTTAGATTTGGAAAATAAAAAATTAACCTCATCTATTACTATCTTGACCCATGAGAAAGATAATGCCATGCTAGAAGTAGAGGCTAACAAAAATAATTTGAATACTTATGAATAAGTATGTTTATTGTACTTCTATTATCAATGATGTTGTGCCATGAGTTGAATATTGTTAAAAATCATATTTTATCTTTAGATTTAACTCTTAATACATGCATCAATAATCATGAGAAACTTATGAACAAGTGTGCTAAATCTAGTGTTACAACTTCTAAATCACCTACCTACTATGCACACTTGTATAACAAAGTTTACAAATACTCAATTTACGATCCTAAAGACCACATTGCTAAATTTTGCTATGATGCACATAAATCTACTAAGACAAATGCCCCATATGCAATTCATAAGGCTTCTTCATCACACACATGCACATACTCATAAAGTTCAACATAAGCATGCTATTGTGTTTAAATGTGATTATTATGGTCATTTTGGTCATTTGGCCAAATTTTGTTTTGATTTGAAAAAGAATTCTCTTTTGCCAAATGTTTCTAAAAGACCATGTGTATAAATGTAATACTTGTGGTAGATTTGGCCACTTAGCAAAATTTTATTTTGATTTATAAAATGTTTCTCATTTGTAAAATATATTTAAAAGACAACCTTTATTTGCAAATGTTCCTCGTACACATCCACATGGTCAACAAAAACTTATGCATCCTTTTCATCCCACTTATTACAATCGGATGACTTATTTGCGTGACTATTGCTATGATCGGACTCGTTCACAAAATACGTCTAAAAGGGATCATAACCTAGGGCTTTAAGATTTAATAATAGGGGTCATGTCCCTAGACTCTTCAGTACCAAAAGTAATTGCGTACCAAAACTTGTTTGATCTTTAAGAATAAAATTTTTAATTTTTAGTTTCTCATATTCTTAAAGATGATTTTTATTTGAGATTTTTTAAACAAATTAAAAACAATTTTTTAAATCTTTAAAAGAAAGTATTTGTTTTACATTGTTGATAAATTAAAAATGATTTTTAGTTTTTCAAATCCATAGTTCATGATTCTTGTAAGTTTTGTAATCTTAATTTGAACTATGAAGAGTTTGTTTGGATTTATATTTTTAATTTCATTATAAAATACTTCTATGATGATATTTATGTGTTTGTGCTTATGGATCATCTATTTGTGCTTTATAATGTACTCTTTATGTGGATTGATCAAAATTTACAAAGAAGATTTCCTTCGTTGATCATTCATCATTTTTAGATATATTCTTTATTTTGATTTTGATAAGAGGTTTGTGTTTTAGCAACCCCCGTATTTATTTGGTGTTTATTTCCTAAATCATGTTTACCAGATGCTAAAAGGTTTATATGGGTTGTTACAAGCTAAAGAGCTTGATACAGTTGCCTCTCGTGCCCTTTTATTCGAAGATTAATATTGGTTTGTTTTTATAGTATTTCACTTGACTTATGATTTCATATGAGTGATTTGATTTTCTTTTGGACCTATATGATTGTCACGATTTTTATGATTCTCATTTTTGTTTTCATTTGAAAATATTTTTTTCATGATTCTCAAGATTTTCATTCTTTTGATCTCATAAATCCATTTATACATGGTTTTTATATTTGTACTTTGAGACACACTTTTTTATATTGATATATCTATATGTGTTCTCTGTTGGTCTTCTTGTTTTGATGATGATTTAACAAACAATTTACGACTAATATTGGTTTTAGTAGTTTTGGTTTGTATACCCAGGAAAATGAGCTACACTGATATTGAAGCCTGTGCAAATCAAGTCTATCAAGATCAAGCTTCATATGATATCCTCTTGGTATACTTAGTACAAATTTTATATGTAACATGTGCAAATTCTACAAGCTCAATTTTACACACACATATATTTGTGAATTTTCTCAAAACATAGGTGTTTTTATATAAAATACAATTTAATATGTTTTGGACTATGAAAACATTATAAACATCTTTTATTAAGTCCATAAAAACATAACACAAGTTTTCAAGACTTGTTTTGAGCTAAAAATCAAAATTAACATGTTTATATACACATATATTTCAGTGTTTTTGAATATTACTGAGTTTTCACAAATGGTAAGAGCAATTTGAAAAAATCATTTTTCAACATATTCATATTCATGTTTATAAACTTCTCCCAAAGTTTTATATTTTTTAAAATTTATTTGCTATTTTTAAAAGATGTTTGAAATTCACTATTTCTATTCATTTCAGGCTGATAAACTGTTATCAGTCGACTGATGAACTCGCATGGAATTGCCAATAGTTTGTGTTTTTGTAATTGATGATCTATCAGTCGACTGATAAGATCTTTAGTCGACCGATGAGATCTTCAATCGACCGATGAGGTACAAGTTGTCTATAACGGTCACCTCATCAGTATCAATCGACTGACGCCTGTAATGGTTAGTTTTTCTAGCTTTCTATTTTTTGTCCTTTTACTTTATTTTCTTAGTTTTTTGGCTTTGGTTTTTCATCCTATAAATACTCCTTACCATTTCACTTCTAAAATTATTTGAGAATATTTTAACAAGTTTTTTAAAGAGTTTAAGAGATCGTTTAAGTTTTTTTTTAGGTTTGGTTTTTGTTTACAAAGCAGAAGCTGACATCATCATTTGAGGAATTCATCCTCAATCAATTTCATCCTACTCTTTGCATTTATAGATAAGTTTTCGTAACTCATTTATCTAGCATTTTATTCTTGATTTTCATATTTATATCATTGCTAGTTTATTATTTGAGTTAGATTTTATTTGAAGTCATTTTATCACACACATCCTTATTTGAGATTTTAGTATTTCATACATTATATATTGGGTTGTGTGATTGTGATATTGTGAGAGTGAGCTATATTGTGTTCTCATCCATTATAGAGAACAAATCATTTGTATTTGAGCCTTATTGTGAGTTACACTTTGTATTACACTTGTACACCGAGAGGAGTAGTTGGTGAGAGATAGGGTCGATTCCAAGAGGAGTGGCGTTGGTTGTAAAGCCTTGTGAGTGGTTATAAATCGGAGCACTTGAGGAAGAGGACATGGGCTAGGCCAACACTTAGAGGGTGTAGAGTGTGTTTACATTATGTGTGTTGTAAACGTTTGTTGGTAAGCATTAAAAACCGATTTTGAACGTTTTGGGTGAACGTCGAAAACCCATTGTATTAGTGGATTCTCCCCAGAAGTGGGGAGCGGAGACGTAGGTCAGAAGGACCGAACTGCATGATCATATTGTTTGTCTGAGTTTGTATTTTTTGTCCACTATTGTTTCTTATTGTTAGCCCATTGCTTATATGTCCTTGCTTTAGTTCATTGAATATCAATCTTGCTAGGATATTCTTGTTAATAAATTTTTAGTTGGCATTAAATCAGAGTAGATTAGCATATACCCTTGGAGGCGATCCGACAAGCTTTGGTGGCTTCCTCTTCAAGTTCATGTGGAGCTTCATCATGCACATGGCCACTAGGCGATAGCCCTAGTGCGGTAAGCAATTCCGATTCCAAAAGTGAATTAACAATTGATGAACTTGCTTGTGCCTATGAGAGGTTAATACATGCCTACAAAAAATTGCACCATAATTTTATTGATCTTAAAAGAAAGCATGTTAGTTTAAAATCCGGTCATGAGTTATTAGCATTTAAGTTTGAAATTATTTCTAATAAAAATGTGATCCTCAAAGAAAATAATGAAAAATTAGAATTGGATCATATTACTTTGACTTCAAACATTGCTAATTTAAGTCATGAGAAAGACAATGCCATGTTAGAAGTAGAAAACATTAAAAATAAAGTTAGTTCTTTTGCTAACACCTATATATGTTCTACTTCTAATATCAATGTATTTGTGGAAGTAAATGAGTTGAATCATGTTAAGGACCGCATATCATCTTTAGATTCAACTCTTAATACATACATTGATAATCATAAGAATATTAATGCTTATATTGATAATATGCGGTCCTTAATACATACATTGATAATCATAAAAACATCTCGTACATCTTGCACACATATATAGCAAAGTTTACAAGTGCTCTATTTGCGACCGTAAAGGCCATTTAGTTAAAATTTGCTATGATGCACACAAACACAAGAATATTAATGCTCATTGTGTATCTCATCAAGTTTCTTCATCACACACACATTTACATGCACCTATTGCTCATCACAAGCATGCTAACGTGTTTAAGTGTGATTATTGTGGTATTTTTGGTCATTTGACCAAATTTTGTTTTGATTGGAGAAGAGTTTCCCGTTTGCAAAATAATTTTAAAGAAAAATCTATTTTTGCAAATGAGTTCTATGCACAACAAATTGGTTAACGCAAATCATTTCAACCTTTTCATTGCACAAATTGCAATCGTAAAGGTCATTTATACAATTTTTATTTTGACCGTGTTCGTGCACAAAATTTACCTAAGTGGGTTCATAACCCAATGTCCTTGGATTTAAATGATAGGGATCATGTCCTTAAATCTTTCAGCACCAAAAATATTTGGGTGCCAAAACAAAATTAAAATGATTTTTTAATTTTGTTGTTTTATAAGTTTTTTATATAGGATGTGTTTAAAATATTTTTTTGTGAAAATTTATGAATATAAATATAAATGAAATATCTTTGTGAGAAATATTGGTTCAAATATATTTACTCATAAATTAAATGAGTGTTTATATATATAAGTAGAAAACTAGTTTTGAGCTTATCAGCCGATTTATCAGTCGACTAATGCAATCAGTCGACTCATAAGTCGACCGATGGGCTCTAAGTTTTATTGGATTTGAGTTATTTGTCTGTGAAGTTTTTTTACCAGACCTGCTTTCACCTAATCATCCTGGCCATATATTTTTTGAATGTTTTAATCCTGGCCGTTGATTTTTCCTATACCCCAAACCCTTGT
>NC_033799.1:65667310-65705560 GCF_001876935.1 Asparagus officinalis | reverse complement strand
CTGCTCCCGTCTCCTCCAGTCGATCGCTATTTCTCCAATCATCGTCGAGCTCTTTGGTCCTCACCTTTGGGTAAAATCTCCTCTCCCTCAGATTTATCTATTTGAAAGCTCTCATTCTAGGGTTTGTCATTTTAGGGTTTTTGTTTCCATTGCTTGCAAATCTTTCAATCATCATGAATAAATGCCATTTGAAACGTCCTAGGACTGGTAGAGGACGACCCTCATCCTCTCGTGCTCCTAACCCTCCTCCTCGTGCTCCATCTCCTCCTTCCGCGGATAATTTTCAATATTATGAACAATATTTGAGAAATCCCACTCTAATTGGGAAATTTCGAACTCTATGCCAGTTAAAAATTTTCCCGGGAGATTTGTTAAGTTTGATGAGTAATCATTTTCATTTAAGCACCTATTTTAATGATGCTAGGTTGCTTAATTTGCTTTTTAGTAAGAATTATTGCCCGCATTATCCTTATTTAGTGCAGTTATTTTATGCAAATTTGCAAGTTAATTCCACTGATCCCAACATCCCATTTATTTCTTCTCATGTTAAGGGTCATCAAATTCTATTTGCTGCTAACCAGCTTGCTGAGATCCTTGACATTACTAGAGGAGATACTCTTTTTGGTGATGTTATGTATGAGGGCCCTACTGTTGATTCCTTATTAACTCTACCTGGTAGATATTTTCCTCTTGAATCCGACTCTATTTCTTTCCTAGGTAAGATTATTGGGAGAATAATTAGCTATAACATAATTCCCAAAACCGGGGGTTTTGATCACTACTCCCAAGATCTTACATGTGCTATATATGCTATAGTTGGTCATAGGGATATCATGTGGGGGAAAGTAATCTTTGATATAATGGCCTCCACTCACACAAAATTCCTACCTTACGGAGCCATTCTCACAAAAATATTTACCCATTTTAGAGTCGATCTTTCTGAGGAAACATCTCTTAGAATCACGCCATTTTTTGATTCCACTGCCCTCAATAGAATGGGTATTCCTCCTACCCAATATGAATTAGATCTTCTTCCTGCGTATGTTCCCCCACCTAGGTCATCTGAGTCTGTGTCATCTAGCTCCAGTGATTCATCTTCTGATTCCAGCTATAGAGCTCATCGCCACTCCCCTCCTGCATCCTCCTCCTATATTCCCGATTCTACAGCTCGTCGTATCGACAGCCTAGAAGAAGGTGTGTACAAGCGCTTGAGGGACATTGAGCATAGGCAGGAAGAAATTCATGCTGAAGCTCAAGGGTGGCACCATGAAGTGATTAGTAGGATTGATGGCTTGGAGCAGAAACTTGATGCCACTCTCAGTTTGCTGCAGCTTTCTACTCTTTCTTTGGGTCCAGGACCTGCTGGTTGATGCAAATAGCTCTTTTTGGATTTCTTTTATAGGTATTTGTTTTATTTTTATGGATTTTAAATGTTATGCTCTATGTTTGTATATTGAAAACAATGTGGGCACTTGAGATACTTAAGTATTTTGGTTTGTTGGTGATGTGAACATGTAAGAGTTCATTGTAAATTCTGGTTTATTGGCTTTTATATACTTATGTTCATCTTTTTATGCCTTTGTGTGGTTGGTAATGTGCTTTCTTGTTTACATAGTGGTGGAACAAAAACATGTATCAAATGTTGCAAGTGCACAACCATTCAAGTTATAGTATAAAAAGTTATCGATCCTACGAGGAAGGTGTTTGTAAGAAATAATTAGATTCGGTTCTTATGTTGTGTGCGACAATTAGGTGTGGTTAGAAACAAGTAAATGAAAAGGAGACATTTGTTTGTTTTGGAGGTTTGTTGTTTGTTGCATTATGTCCAAAATAAAACTTTGATTTAGTGGGTAGAAAAATAAATAAATAAAATCATACAAGAAAGAAGGAAAATAAAAAGAAAAGGCAATTCCATAAAGGGTTCTAGCCTCAAGGTGAATTAAATAAAATAAAAAATAAACAAAAATAAAAACTAAACCCAAGAGGATTCTAGCCTCAAGGTTGTAGGCGTATAAAACTTCTTATAGGTCCCTTAACACAGCTCGGCACGGTGATTCGACAAACCAACGAACCAACGGGTCGATGAAGCAACGAGTCATCCAACCGTAGAGTCCACCACATCAAACAAGACCAGGAGCGGACTCGAAAACCAAAGCGGATTTACTGCCAAATCAGGATCCGGATTGCCAAATCAGAGTCCAGATCAACACTAAAGATCGGATAAACCGCAAAATCGGAAAACGGGCGAAACGGCGAACACCCGGAGGGCTTGGCCAAAGCCGAGCCACCGCCGGCCGAGCCACCAAGGTGGCCGGCCGAGCCACCAAGGTGGCCGGCCGAGCCACCAAGGTGGCCGGCCGAGCCACCAAGGTGGCCGGCCGAGCCACCAAGGTGGCCGGCCGAGCCACCAAGGTGGCCGGCCGAGCCACCAAGGTGGCCGGCCGAGCCACCTTTTGGTGGCTCGGTGGCCGAGCCACCCAGGTGGCCGAGCCACCCAGGTGGCCGAGCCACCCAGGTGGCCGAGCCACCCAGGTGGCCGAGCCACCCAGGTGGCCGAGCCACCCAGGTGGCCGAGCCACCCAGGTGGCCGAGCCACCCAGGTGGCCGAGCCACCCAGGTGGCCGAGCCACCCAGGTGGCCGAGCCACCCAGGTGGCCGAGCCACCTGGCCGAGCCACGGATCTGGGCCCAGATCTGGACCCAGATCCAGTTTCAAATGCCTATAAATAGACATGAGGGCTCATTGTTTTGGAGGTTGGACTTTTTTGAGGCGAAACTCTGCTGGATTGAGAACTCAACTTCGGAGTGTTGAAGACTTGGAAGACTTGGACTTTTTCAGATCTGGTTCTTGGCGATCATCCATGTCAAACAAGGCAGGACTTCGAGAGAGAGATCAGATCTGAGATCCACACGGTTATCCTCCGGATCAAAACTTGGTTTTTGATCCCGAGAAGAGTATCGATTTCACTTGGTCGATTTCGATTACTAAAGGCTATTATTTCCTTGGTGAAATAGTACCCCTGACTGTTATTTTCTTCATGAAATAACACCCGTCATACCGTGTAGATCCGACCGGATCAAGATCGCGCGGTGGTCCACGGATTAACCCCGGCGCAGGCAAAGAACCCACACAAGCAAGAGACCGTAAAACAGGATCTTGCGATTTGTTCGAGAAAAGGAGAGTTGTAATTTTTCTTTTTTCTTTGATTTTGTTGTAACCGGATCTTATAAAAAGACCGGATCTTTTGTAACCATTAAACTGTTGCTCAAGAAAACAATGACATCAATGAAAGCAATTTTTCCCGCGAACAATCTGGCGACCACAGTGGGAGCCACCGATCTCGCTGCCCAGATCGTTGCGTCACAGCCGCGGATCTCAATCCTGGTCGAGGAGGAGGTCGAGTATGAATTCGACCAACAAAAGTTCGAGGAGTATCTGTCATCCTCGTCCGGATTCACCTCCCCCCGCAAATCCAAGAAGTTCTCCTCCAGGAGAAAGGTTCGTTGGCACGAACCACCGGCCTCCAACCAGGTCAAATCTATTCCTGCCAATTCCTCCGCCGTTGAGGGCGTTGTGACTCTCTCAAAGAGAGCCCGCCAGAGGCGACGTCAACGCCTGACGCGGCAACTCGTAAAGGCAATGGAGTCCACTGACGGAATCTGCTATAACGCGGATCTGAAGAGCAGGAGAGGCAAACAGCCTCAACAACCAATGAATGGCAGCTCCTCCAAGCGGCCAACGCATGAATGGATCACGTGTCCAAATCGGATCGTTCACACTTGATTGAGCGCGATTCGCAAGCGCCGCGCTGTCAGCGCATAGCACCGGGCTCAAGTCCATGGAAGCCCGCAGAAGACGTGCAGGAAGGAAGGCCCAACAAAGCCGCCACCAACCCGCCTACAGTCGAGGATCAGATGGCCGAAAGTCTGAAAACGGCGATTCAGGCTAAGAGCAACCTTTGCAGCCTCAGCAAAATTCACCGCGGGCGAACACACCTAAAATCGGCCGATATTCCCATAGCTACTCCGGGAGATCACGCAGAATCATCCCGAGAAGAATTCAGTTTTGGAGGTCTGGCCACTTCCGCATGGACGATGCAAGCTCCAGTTCAAGACGTTCTGGGCCCGATAAAGAAGCCAGCCGAACGACCACGATGCTGAGTCCGCCGCCACCTCAAGCGATGGACAAGAGGATCAGGGCAGTAGGCGCACCAAATTTGCGCCATTAAAGTTCAGGAGCCGACCTGATAATCTCACGCCCACAAAGGCAGTGTTCCGAGGCGCTGACCTGAAAGCCCAAAGACAGGCAGTTCGCCTCGAGAAGGGAAAACGATTATTCCTGATTGACGAATCAGCCATACCTGAGAATCGTGCAACACGACGGATTTTCTTTTTTTTTGTTTTTTTTTAGGTTACGCCGACTTCAAAACCGACGGATTGTACATCGTGGTTTGAGGGTACGGGTACAAGTAAAACCAAGAAGAGGAGTCCTCGAGGACTAGAAACTCAGTGCCCCTGTTCCAAACTCATTCGGACAGTATTGTCTGAGTGCAACTGTATCAAGACAGTCCCCGAAAGAATTTCGGTTTTTGAAAGGCTCAGTACCAAAACGCCAAAACCAAGGCCTAGGCATTTTCGACAAAGAAGAACGATAGTTGAAGATGGAGGATTTCTGAGGGTCACCACTATGACCAGCAAAGGGACATCGACACAGGATAATCCCGAGTCGATTCCGGAAGTACCCCGGCAGATGACCCGTCTGTAGTCCGGAGCCATCATACGAGGAACTTATGGTAGGGTTCGGACAAGATTACCATCAGAAGATGAAGAATCGGATGCCTGCTCTGCGGTCGCATCGGATAATACAGTATCCAGCGAGGGACAACCCCGCGAGTCACTTATGATAAGTGCGGAACAAGTGGCCAAGATGCTCGAAGAAGCCATGGCTAAACAACAGGAGAGCTTCAGGTTCGAAATGCAGATGGCCATGCAGAATATGAGAGAAATGCATGACCAACAAATCCAAGCACTGACAAACCAGCAAGGCGAACCAAGTCGTCGTAACCAGGTTAATCAAGAAGATGAGGATACAAATGCGAATGAAGCTCATAATGCCAATAATCCTCCCGTCAATGCAGGGGGTGGTAACGAGAATGCTAGCAAAAACACAGGTGAAAGTTTGAAGATTAAAAACCTCGAGAGCAAAATCAATACATTGATTTCCGCTCAAGAGATGAAGAAGACGGGCATTCCTTGTCCATACCCAAGAGAATGGGAATCGATCCCGTATCCGGTGAAGTTCAACCTAATTAACTTCACGCCGTTTAATGGAATGGGTTCACCCACTCAGCATTTGATTTACTTCAAATCACACCTAGGGGTTATCTCTGGTAATGAGCCTCTGATGGTACGGTCCTTCGTTGGCACTCTTCGTGGAGCCGCCTTCGACTGGTATCGCCGCCTCAAGCCAGGAAGCATGACACCGAGATATCCATCGGGTCCTTGCTTGACGAGAAACAAAAAGATGGGGAATTGGTTGATACCTTCGTCAAAAGGTTCCGGAACAAGGCGATGAACTGTCGGGACCCGATCACTGAGGAGTTCATTCTCCAGACTTGCCACAACAACCTCGCATTGGACGTGTTGGAAGCAATGGGGACAGCACCGTCCAAAACATGGAAGGATTTGAAGGTCCGAGGAGGGCAAGCCGAGCGATTCCTCAGAAGGAAGAAGGCGGAAAGAGGCCAACAGGCGACGAATGATCCACAGAACAATTTCGTCCCACGAGGGAAAGGTAAGGCACATGCTAATGCAGTTGATGCTAATCAAACTTTCCAATTGCAACCTCAGCAACAGCCGTAGCAACAAGCACCACAACAATCTCGGTCGCAATGGCAACAACGGCCTCAGAAGCAGAAATCTTCGGAGCCAAGATTTCCTAAAGTGTACTCCTTCAAAGATGACAAAGTCCCCGGCATCTTTAAGTACCTGTTGGAGAATAACAAAATCCAGCTGTCGTCGATCGTGGACAAAGAAGGGGCTAGTAAAGTGACGGATCCGAAGTATTGCGCATACCATAGAGCGGTCCATCACCCTACCAAGTCATGCTACCATCTCAAGGATAAGATCCAGGCGTTAATTGATGTAGGCGTCATAACCCCGAAGCCGTCCAAGAATGTCAGAGCAAATGCAGTATCAATTAGTTTTGGATCAGTGCCCACAGCGTGGTTTGAACCAAAACGCATCACCAAAGTAGGAATGAAGATGGTGAATGACGACCCATATGGACAATGTCAAAAAGGACTTATGCCACACACAGCCCCAAACGGCGAAATCCTCTGGGTCCATCCTGATCTTATTGAAGACGATCAGTGGACGACTTCCTCGACCAGAAAGGGTAAAGGCAAGTCCTTCAATGCTACCTCCACGATCTTCAAAGAGGATGGTAATGAAGCTCCTACCTTCCCGCTCTCCGAAGAAGAACAAGAAGTCTTTGCCACTAGAAGCGGAAATGAGTATCACTTCAACTATCCATCACCTAGTGATCAGTTAGCTGAGCAGGGGGTGACTAAGCAAGGACCAGCCAGAACTCTCACGGAGCTGGGTGTGATTACGACTCCTAAACCGGTTGAAGAAGCTCGACGACAGCCGGTTAATAAACAAAAAGAGAAGAAGCCCCAGGAGGTTCAAAATCCGAAGCAGTCTCGTTTCAATCGTCCGATTGGAAGAGATAAACCAGAAAGCTCGAACACTCCGCACGTCTTTGATATTATGGCTCAACTAGCTAACATCCCAGCGCGGATAACATTGTATGAGTTGCTACGGTTGTCTAAAGAAACCAGGGAAGTCTTGCAAGAAGCCTTGGCCAATTCATAAGTGTTCCTTACTCGGATCAAGCTTAGCAAGTTGGCGTCCACATGCACTGTTATCTATGGATTCAATACTAGCGGGTCAAGACCCTTGGGTAAGATCCGGATAAAATGTCAAATGGGTGATTTGAAGACGGAAGTCACATGTTATGTGATTGATGCCGAGACTTCATATAACTTATTATTGGGTCGACCTTGGATCCATAGTAACGTTATAATCCCCTCCACTCTTCATCAGTGTTTGAAATATGTCGACACTGATAATAAGGTTAGGACGGTGGTCGTGGATAAGCAACCATTCAAAGGGTATGAGAATTATTTCACTGATTCTCTCCTTTATGGTAACGAATCCGATACTGAATCATCGGCCCATGGCACGGACAGCGGAGAAGAAGCTGATACCGAAGCCGGACTTGATTACAATGGAGGTTATGTTTTAAACGACATTGTACCCTTTGTAATCAACCTTGACGATGAACAATCGTCAGATGGCAGTTGTAACTGGCAACTTTCCAATAATGAAATAAATAACGATTTAGAGTACTCACTATCTCTTGATGATGTGATAAAAGAATTGTACACCAAAATATCCAACCCTTATAATTAAAATACAATATTTTAATCCATACTACACGCATACTACAATCCAAAACTCATACTATATCCTATCCACAATCCAAAAACCCATACCCATGCATATCCACAATCCAAAGACCCATACCGAAATTTTTTAAAAAAAATCAAAAACCCACGTATTGCAACCATGAGCTCAAAGTGATTTTTGGCTTTTCATTTTTTTCGGTTTTTGTTTTTCCTTTGGGCTTCTTGTTCATGGGCTTCTCAAAAATAGGAAAGAAATATTTGATTTTTTTCTCTTTGGCTTCATGGGCTTTTCAAAATTATATTGCATTTGGCTTGATTTTCTCTTGGTCTTTGCTTCGTGGGCATTTCTTCTTGGGCTTCTTGGCTTCATGGGCTTTGAAAATTCTAAAATAATAAATAGAGGAGAGAATTTGAGGGTTTTTACATTGAATAATATCTATTTATGTTTTTATTCATTTATGTGCAAACTAAGCTAAAATGTTGATATTAGCAGATTTATTTCTTAAAATAATTAAATAATGAGGGTGTAGAATGTAATAAAATATGTTAATACCCTACACCTAAACTTTTGGTAGTCCTCTAGCAAAGAAAAAAATTAAAAATCCTAACTTAATTTTGTAGGAATCGTGATCGTATTTAGCACATACGACAACAATCTTTTAAACCCCTAGGTTACCCTAGAGGACGAGTTATAGTCTCGTAAGGGTTTATAGTGAATATACCCATAAATTTCGGTCAACTTGCCAATTAAGGAAGTCAGTAAATAACTGATTTCACTTGATAAATTTAAAAAGTCTAATCGAAGCTAGTTAGTACTCAAGAAAATATTTATATATATAACTCTAAGGTAAATCTCCTAGAAAATATTTTCATTATAACAATATAAAACCAAGTCAAACTTAGAAATTTAAATTAAAAGTTTTAAAAAGAACATTCTAACTCTTTCTTTTGAATAATTTTCAAGTATCTTGATCAAAAATTATTTTTCAAGACCACATGTATATAAAAACATTGTTAGTATTTTTATTTTATTATTTTATTTATTTTGTTCTTTATTTCTTGGTGAATTTTCCACTTTGTCGGGCTTTCTAAGTGAATATTTAATGAGTTTTGGGCCAATAGATTCCAACCCAATTGGGCTTAGATCATTAAGTATGAAAATACTCCTTGGGTTAATTACTCGGTCAACTTAGACAAGAGTCTTTTTCTTCTTTTGGTACCCATTTTCCGTACTCTTCTTTTGCAAAGTTAATTAGTTTTTTTATATACATGTGTGTGTATGTGAAAAATATGTAAATCAAAGCTACTGGGAAAAAATTATTTTCAACTCCAAGTTAAGCATGCAAAAGTTCTATTTTTTAATTAAAAGTCCAAGTTAAGGTTTAAGTAAAGTATATTACTTTGAAAATTATTTCTTAAGAAATTTATTTAGAGTTAACATAAAAGGTAAATTTGAGTATTTCACTGACTAGGAATTAAAAAATATTAAAGTTAGATCAAATAGATCAATTACTACTTAACTCAGTTAATTTGGCAAGTGATATTTTTTTTGAAAGAAGAAAAATATACAAAAAGGTAAAATAAAGAGGAAAAAATAACTACTTCCCACCCTCACACCTAAATTTTACATTGTCCTCAATGCAAACTCCATGATCCACAAAGTAAAGCAGATACGAGTTGAAGTACTTATAGTTGTTCGGTCGACTAAGAACAATGATGATAAAAATCTGCAATTACCTTTATAGTGAGGATGAAGGAAACAAAATAAAACCAACTTTGTTTTATATATATACATTTTTTATTTTAATTTTTTTGTTTGTTTTTTTTACATTTTTTTACAAATAATGTGGTTCATGGAGAACCAAAACCTCCTCTTCTCCGAGCGTAGAATATTCTAAAAATGGTCTCAAGCGTTGACCATTAATTTTAAAAATAAGACCATTTTTAGGATTTTCTATCTCGACAGCCCCATGTGAGAAAACTTGTTTGACATTAAATGAACCTGACCACCTTGATCTCATTTTCTAGGAAAAAGATATAATTTTAAGTTGTAGAGTAAAACCTTTTGTCCTGGAGTGAAAATTTTCCGCAAAATCGAATTATCATGAAAAATCTTTGTTTTCTCTTTGTAAATTTTTGAGGTTATATATGCATCATTTCAAATTTCTTCTAACTCATTTATTTGGAGCAATTTGTTTTTACCTACCGAGTCTAAGTCAAAATTCAACTGTTTAATAGCCCATAATGCTCGGTGTTCCAACTCCACTGGTAGATGACAAGCATTTCCAAACACGAGCCTGTACGGTGACATCCCCAAATTTGCTTTGAATGCTGTACTATATGCCCACAGAGCATCACACAATTTTATAGACCAATCTTTTCTATTATGATTAACTGTTTTTTCTAAGATTTGTTTGATATGCTTATTTATGACCTCTACTTGACCACTGGTTTGGGGGTGATAAGGTGTTGATAGTTTGTGTGTGATTGAATATTTCCTCATTAAAGCCTCAAAAGAACGGTTACATAAATGTGTACCGTTATCACTAATGATTTCTTAGGGCACTCCAAACCGCGTAAAAACATTCTCCTTCAAAAACTTAACAACAACTTTGTTGTTATTAGTTTTGCAAATTACTGCCTCAACCCATTTTGACATGTACTCGATGGCTACTAGAATGTTGATATTTCCAACGGAATTTGGAAATGGTCCCATGAAATCTATACCCCACAAATCAAAAAGTTCAACAGCTAAGATGGGTTGTAAGGGCATCATATTTCTTCTAGTAAGTTTCCCTAAGAGTTGACAATGGTTACATGTTTTGTAAAACTCAAATGAATCTTTAAAAAGAGTGGGCCAGTATAACCCAGACTGGAGAATTTTTTTAGCTATTTTTCTTGGGCCAAAATAGCCCCCACATGCTTGCTCATGACAGAAGGATAGAACACTCCTAGTTTCTTCAATGGGAACACACCTCCTAAAGATCTGATTAAGATAGTATTTGAACAGATATGGATCATCCCAGTAAAAGTATTTCACCTGGGAAAGAAAATAGGATCTATCCTGTTTGGACCAATGAGAAGGGATCTGTTTTATGACCAAGTAATTCACAATATCAGCAAATCATGGAACATATTGGATTTGGAGGAGTTATTCATCTGGGAAATGTTCGTTGATAGAGACGGTTGATGTTGGTGCATTTAGAAGTCTAGAGAGCTGATCAGCTACAGGGTTTTCTGCTCCTCTTCTATCAAGAATCAACATGTCAAACTCTTGAAGTAGGAGAATCCATCTAATGAGCCGTACCTTTGCATCTTTTCTGGTCAAAAGATTCTTAAGTACGGCATGATCTGTAAAAACTTTGGTCAAAGACCCGATGAGATAAAACCTAAATTTTTCTAAGGCAAAGACTATAGCTAAAAACTCTTTCTTAGTGATAGAATATTTTATTGGGCATTGTTCAGAGTCCTACTGGCGTAGTAGATCATATGCGGTTTACCATCAATCCGTTGTCCTAAGACAGCACTAATTGTAGAATCGGATGCATCGCACATCAGTTTGAATGGTAAGGTCCAGTTTGGTGCATGAATGATAGGAGCTGTAGTTAGCTCCTTTTTCAGATATTCAAAGGCTTTGAGGCGCTTGGGAGATAAAACAAATGATGTATCCTTAGCTAAAAGATTAGTCAAGGGTCTAGCCATTTTACTAAAATCCTTGATGAAACGTCGATAAAAACCAGCATGAATATCTTTGACAGTTTTAGGAGGAAGGTTAGAAATGAGATCTACCTTCACCTTGTATACTTCGATCCCTCTGTTGGAAACTATATGTCCTAAGACAATGCCCTGTTTGACCATGAAATTATAATTCTCCCAAATGAGAGTCAGATTTTTCTCTCACCGTGCTAGGACCAGTTTTTGATGATGTAAACACTCAGAAAATGTGTCACAAAAAATGGAAAAGTAGTCCATAAAAAATTTGAGAAATCTATCTACCATGTCAGAAAAAATACTGATCATGCAACGTTGGAATGTAGCAGGTGCGTTACACAGCCCAAAAGGCATAAGCCGGTATGCGAAAGTTCCATATGGGCAAGTGAATGTAGTTTTCTCGTGATCTTCTGGAGCGATAGGAATTTGATTGTAACCTGAATATCCATCCAGAAAACAATAGAACTCGTATCCTGCTAATCGCTCTAACATTTGGTTAATGAAGGGAAGAGGGAGGTGATGTTTTCTAGTGGCTAAGTTGAGTTTCAGTAGTCAATGCAAACTCGCCATCCAGTTTGGATGCGAGTGGGAATCAGCTCATTAGCCTTATTTTGGATCATGATGATCCCAGATTTCTTTGGGATAACTTGGACCAGACTTACCTATGAACTATCAGAAATGGGATAAATGATCCCATGATCAAGACATTTTAGAATGTCTTTCCTAACAGCTTCTTCCATCACCGGGTTCAACCTACGTTGAGGATCGCTAAAAGGTTTGACATCATCTATCAAATGGATTCGGTGTTGAACAATGGTTGGACTAATCCCCTTGATATCAGCCATGGTCCATCCAATAACTTCCCTATTCTATCTTAAAACATCAAAGAGAGCTTCTTTTTGACTGGAAGTTAAGTTAGAAGAAATGATGACTGGTAACATTTCGTTGTCCCCTAAGTAAGCATATTCTAGATTTTCAGGTATATGTTTGAGCTCTAACTTAGGGGGTTTCTAAATAGATGGGCAAAGTTGGACTCGGGGTTCTGTCTCTAAAGGTTCTCGTTGCCAGCTAATTGTAGAGATATGATTGACCAGCGGATCTAACCCTAATTCATCATCAAAAGACTCCTTAAAAATTAAGTCAGATATATAGGAATATTGAGTCACACTCTCCCTCTTGTTGCTCACTGGATATTCCTTGGATGAAGTTCACTTCCATGGGTTGATCAGATGGATCACTAGGCTGCTTCCCTAGGTTGAAAAAATATTAAGGTCAACAATCATGTTCCCAAAAGATAGTTTCATTTGACCGGTCCTACAATTGATCAAAGCATTTGAGGTGGCTAAGAATGGTCTTCCTAGAATGTCTGGGATTTGACTTTTGAGATTGGAAACGGGCTGTGTTTCCAAGACAATGAAATCAACAGGGAAAATAAACTCTCTAACTTTGATAAAAACATCCTCTACCTCTCATTCAGGAATCTTCACGGATCTATCAGCTAATTGTAGGGTGCATCGTGTGGGTTTAAGTTCTCCTACACCTAGCTATTGATAGACTTAATAAGGAAGGAGGTTTACGCTGGCTCCCAAGATCTAGAAGTGCCTTATCAATATGAGTATTTCCTATGACGCATGAAATTATGGAACAACCAGGGTCCTTATTGTTAGACCCTAGAGGGGGGTGATTAGGGTCTTATGCTAATCTAATTCGATTATATGCCAATTAAAACTTATGCTAATCTAATTCGATTATATGCCAATTAAAATTAATTAACAAGTTATCCTAGCAAGTATGAAATACCACAAGATATATGAGCTAGGATAAGCAATGTAAACAATGAGATATATCCTAACAAAGAGATATAGGCAATGTATGTGCAAGGATATATAAACTAACATAAGATGATATATCCTACCAAAGAGATATGCAATATGATATATGCAAGGATATGTAAACAAACACAAGGGTAAACAAAAAGAACTAGATAGTGGATGATAAAAATAATGAGCTATGGACAATGGCGACAAGAAATATAAACATAAGATGAAGTGCGCCAAAGCAAACTCAAACACACGATATGATCACGGAGTTCAGACCTTCCGTCCTACATCTCCGCTCCCCACTCCCGGGGAGAAATCCACTATCACAACCGGGTTTTCTACGTTCACCCGAATAACGTTTACAACCACACTATGTCGGTTTTCAATGATCACCGAACAACGTCCACTCCTCACACTCGGTTTTCTAGTTCACCGAAAACTTCACAACAACACTCTATTGTAATCCCACTCTACACCCACTAAGTGTTGAACTAGACGTGTCTCCCTCAAGTGCTCGGTTACAACCCCTCCCTAGGCTCGTCAACCGACGTCACTCCTCTTGGGACGATCCCCGACTCTCACCACACACTTCTCTCGGTGTACAAGTGTATTACAAAGTGTATTTCACAATTAGGCTCAATTACAATAATTGATTGTTCTCAACTATGGATGAAAACACAATGAAAGCTCACACTCAATTTTATAACTCTCACCAACCCAACTATATTATGAATGCAAATACAATAAGCTCAAGTGGGTGTGTGTAACAATGAGATAAAATCAAATCTAAACTCAATATAAAACTAGCTTTAATAGAAATGATAATTAACAAATAATTAATAAATAAAAGCTAGAGTAGAGTTTAGAAAACTTCTCAATAGATAACAAGAGATGGAGGGAGGATAGTTGGACGCTCAAACTTCAATAGATAATCTCCTCAAGCTCTTGTGAAATTGATTTCTCAAAACCGAAACACTCAAATGCTTAAAAGCTTCTTAAAACAAACTTAAACAAACACTAAACAAGTTTAAACCCTTGTTAAAAAACTTCTTGGATTGCCAAGAGAAAGCCAAGAAAAAGACCAAAAAACCACTCTGCAATAGCTCTAAAAATAGCCGTTGGAATTGAGTTGACAGTGCGGCGGTCGACCGGTGCGGTCGACCGCGAGCAACGAAAAATAGTGAAAAAGAAACTGGACAAGCGGCGGTCGACCGCGGCGGTCGACCGCGAAACTCTCTGGACTTGCGACGGTCGATCGCCATGATCGACCGCGAGCCATAAAAACCAATAGTGAGTTTCTGAACTCATGGGCGGTCGACCGCGAACAGATACTACAGAAAAACAGGTTTGAAAACAGATTTTTTGACTTTTGGAAAATTGTTAAAAATAACAAATGAAGTCCAAAAATTATGAAACTTTGGGAAAAGTATATAAACATGTAAGTGAACATGTTACAAAAAGAATTTTCCAAATTGCATTTCCCATTTGTGAAAAATCATCATTTTGCAAAATAGTTCAAAACACGAAAATGTAAACATGTGAAATTTTGATATTTTGGCTAAACCATGTTTGAAACTTTACACAATGATTATATAGACTTAATAAAATATGTATATGATTATTGTTAAGTCCAAAAACTAAGAATACAATATTTTCACAAATACATTAGAAAATGAAACGTGTGAGTATGTATATGAAAATATATTTGTTTCATATCTAAGTAGATCAACCAAATCACAATAATAACTATGAAATATGTAATTTCATATTTATAAACATAAAAACCAAAACTTGTGTGTATATATANTATGATATTGAGCTTAGAGTATCTAACACACATAATATAACACTCCTAAACTAAATTACCCAAGCTTGATTGGTCTTCAATAAGCTCTACTTGGTAATCTCGCGGATGAAGCTTGAACTTGGATCTTGAACTTTGAATAGCAAGGCTTCACCGTTATTCCGCCAACCTCCATTGGATATGATCGTTGAAGCTCTATTCCATCCATCCTCCAACTCGTTGTTTGTCTATAATAAATAAGAAAACACAAATACTAGACAAACAACATTAGTGGTAAATTATTTGTTAAACATCATCAAAATAAGAAGGCCAACAATCTCCCTCTTTTTAATGATGACAAACAATTTACAAAAAGGATATATGCATGAAAGGAAATGAATATATAATTTATAATTCACATGCATATAAATAAAAAATAATATACTCACAATATTTCTCCCCCTTTGACAACATCAAAAAGGGGGACAAAGGGATGAAGAGAGCGAAAGCTCCCCTATCAATAAGCATAGGTGAGTATAACACATAGAAAGATATAGGGATTGCTCCCCCTATCAAAATGCCATAAAGAATATATGAAATGAAGATCATGGCAAACATGTGAGCAAGCATAAATGAAAAATATGCTAAACACCACTCACATACAAAAAGACAATGAGAACACATATAAATATATCAAAGTGAAAAATAGTGTCTCATAACAACGAGCATAAAAACCATTTGTAAAGGTAGATTTATGAAATCAAAAGAAGAGAAACATGAGAATCATGTAAAAAGTTTTCAAATGAAAACAAATCAACCAAAAAAAATCATATTTATATTCAAAAACAATGTTTGATCAATAAAGAAAAATTTTCTTTACATAACTTGATCAAACCACTCATAGAATACATTATAAAGCATATTTAAAATTTGAATCATCTATTTGAGCTATATAATGAATTCAAAAGAACAAATCACAACAAATTTTCATATTCCAAAAAAAAGATTACAAAACGCACAAGAATCATGAACTATGGAAAAAATCATCTTTAAAAGTATAAAGCCAAATCATCATTGATTTTCAAAAATCAAGAGAGGCAACTATATTTAGCTCTTGAGCTAGTAACAACCCATATAAACATTCTAGCATCCGGTAAACATGATTTGGGAATAAACACTGATTAAACCCGGAGGGTATATAACTACAAGCCTCTCAACAAGATCGAAACTAATAATCATGAAAACAAAAAAAAATTGATCAAAGAAAATTTGTTTTCATAAAAAGTTTCAAAGCATAATTTTCAAAACCAAGAAAAGAAAAAATAAGTGGTTTAAAAATCAAATTTGTTTTGGTACCAAAGAACTCTTGGTACCAAAAGATTTAGGGACATGACCCCTATCATTTAAGCTCAAAGCCCTAGGGTTATGAACCCTCTTAGGTATATGTGGTGCACTAACACGGTCAAAGAAATAATCACTCAAATGACCCTTCCGATTGCAATACGTGCAATGAAAGAGATCCATTTGTTTTTGTGGGTCATTAGCTCGTGCACGGGAAACATTTGCAACCATAGATGATCTTTTAAGATTATTTTGCAAATGTGAAACATTATCAAAACAAAACTTTCCTAAGTGGCCACATCTACCACAAACATCACATTTAAAAACATGTGGTCTATTGGAAACATTTGTCAAATGAGATTTTCTTTTCAAATCAAAACAATATTTGGCCAAATGACCAAAACGACCACAATGATCACACTTGAACACACTAGCATGCTTATGATGAACTTTGTGAGAATGAGCATATGAATGTGTAAGTGTACAAGATGAAGAAGCTACATGAGATGCACAAGGAGCATTAGAGTTCTTATATTTGTGTGCTTCATAGCAAAACTTAGCTAAATGACCTTGACGGCCACAAATTGAACACTTATAAGTTTTGCTATACATGTGTGCATAATGAGTAGATGATTTTGACTTAGTCTTGGCACACATATTCATAAGCCTCTTATGATTATTAATGCATGTTTTCAAAGTTGAATCTAAAGATGAAATGCTTTTATTCATAAGATTCAAATCTTCATTGTTAGGCACATATGCATTTTTAGAAGTAGAACATAAATAGTTATTTATAAAAGAAGCTGTATCATTCTTTATGTTCTCTACTTCTAACATGGCATCAATCTTAGCATGAGATAAGCTAGAAATGGATGATGATAATTTCTCATTTTCCAATTTTAACATATCATTACTTTCTTTAAGAGCAACATTTTCTTTGGAAATGATATCAAAATTGGAAGCTAGCTTCTCATGATCGGATTTTAAACTAATATGCTTGCTTTGTAAATCAATAAAATCATTTTGCAATTTCTTGTAGGCATGCAATAATTTATCACTAGCACAAGCAAGTTCAATCACTAGATAAAATCATTAAATGGATCGAAGTCGCAGAACCTCACTAGAGCATATGCGCTTAGTGGGCGCGTGTGGCATGACGCTCCATCTGAACTTGAAGTCGGATGCGGCTCCAAAGCTTGTTGGATTCGCGCTCCAAGTCCCTTGATTGTTGCTTCTATAAATTTTCAAAGTTTTGTAATGCACTAATCAACAATGAACCAAACTTGTAGACATAGATGAATTAAAATGGCATTAGGCAAATATTCTAACAAAATATTTTTTCATTGTAAACATAGCGATCGATCATTCTTATCCATTTGGATTCTCCAAAGTGGGCAACAAATATAAGCATCATCTATAATTTCCCATAAATCAAAGTGTTTAGATTGAATAAAAAGTTTAAATCTAACACACCATTGGGCATAGGGGAAATTATCTAATCTAGGAGTAATATTAATGGCATAACCTAAACCATGCATATCCATAATATAAAAGGCAAGCAAGATACAAATAAAGCTCAAAATTAGATTAGCACAATAAGCTAACTTGGATATTTAACTCAAGGCGATTAGACCTTAAATCAAAGAGCACCAAGCTCTGATACCAATTGTTGGACCCTAGAGGGGGGGTGATTAGGGTCTTATGCTAATCTAATCCGATTTTATGCTAATTAAAACTTATTAACAAGTTATCCTAACAAGTATGAAATACAACAAGATATATGAGCTAGGTTAAGTAATATGAACAATGAGATATATCCTATATGATAAAATATATATGCAAGGATATATAAACTAACACAAGGGTAAGCAATATAAATTAGATAGTGGATGATATAAATAATGAGCTATGGACAATGGCGACAAGAAATATAAACATAAGATGAAGTGCGCCAAAGCAAACTCAAACACACGATATGATCACGGAGTTCGGACCTTCCGTCCTACGTCTCCGCTCCCCACTCCCGGGGAGAAATCCACTATCACAACCGTGTTTTCTATGTTCACCCGAATAACGTTTACAACCACACTATGTCAGTTTTCAACGATCACCGAACAACGTCCACTCCTCACACTCAGTTTTCTAGTTCACCAAAAACTTCACAACAACACACTATTGTAATACCACTCTACACCCACTAAGTGTTGAACTAGACGTGTCACCCTCAAGTGCTCGGTTACAACCTCTCCTTAGGTTCGTCAACCGACGCCACTCTTCTTGGGACGATCCCCGACTCTCGCCACACACTTCTCTCGGTGTACAAGTGTATTACAAAGTGTATTTCACAATTAGGCTCAATTACAATAATTGATTGTTCTCAACTATGGATGAAAACACAATGAAAGCTCACACTCAATTTTATAACTCTCACCAACCCAACTATATTATGAATGCAAATACAATAAGCTCAAGTGGGTGTGTGTAACAATGAGATAAAATCAAATCTAAACTCAATATAAAACTAGCTTTAATAGAAATGATAATTAACAAATAATTGATAACAAGAGATGGAGGGAGGATAGTTGGAAGCTCAAACTTCAATAGATAATCTCCTCAAGCTCTTGTGAAATTGATTTCTCAAAACCGAAACACTCAAATGCTTAAAAGCTTCTTAAAATAAACTTAAACAAACACTAAACAAGTTTAAACCCTTGTTTAAAAACTTTTTGGATTGCTTAGTTAGAACTGAGGTAAGGGGGGTATTTATAGAAACCCCAAAGCCAAGAGAAAGCCAAGAAAAAGACCAAAAAACCACTCTGCAACGGCTCTAAAAATAGCCGTTGGAACTGAGTTGACAGTGCGGTGGTCGACCGGTGCGGTCGACCGCGATGGACAAGCGACGGTCGACCGCGGCGGTCGACCGCGAAAGTCTCTGGACTGCGTTCGGTCGACCGTCACGGTTGACCGTGAGCCATAAAAACAAAATCTGAGTTCTAAACTCATGGGCGGTCGACTGGTGCGGTCGACTGGTGCGGTCGACTGTGAACAAATTCACAGGAAAACAGGTTTTGAAAACAGATTTTTTGACATTTGGAAAATTGTTAAAAATAACAAATGAAGTCCAAAAAATATGAAACTTTGGGAAATGTATATAAACATGTAAATGAACATGCTACAAAAAGAATTTTCCAAATTGCATTTCCCATTTGTGAAAAATCATTATTTTGCAAAAATAGTCCAAAACACGAAAATGTAAACATGTGAATTTTGACATTTAGGCTAAACCATGTTTTGAAACTTTGCACAATGATTATATAGACTTAATAAAAAATATATATGATTATTGTTAAGTCCAAAAACTAAGAATACAGAATTTTCACAAAATTGCATATTCTATGCAATGTTTTCAAAAACACAATAGTAAATATGAAATATGTGATTTCATATTATAAACATGAAACCCCAAAGCCATGCATGTATATAAATATATATATAACTATATATATGCATAGAAACCAAAACTTATGTATATATATATATATAACTATATATATACAAAGAAACCAATAAATGTGTGTATATAGATATTGAGCTTAACGTACTTAACACACATAATATAAAACCTAAACTAAATTACCCAAGCTTGATCTTGATCTTTAATAAGCTTGAACTTGGTACACTTGCGGATGATGCTGAACTTGGATCTTGAACTAGAATTACATAAGCTTCATCGACATTCCACCAACCTCCTTTGAATATGATCGTTGAAGCTCTATTCCATCCATCCTGCAACTTCATTGTTTGTCTATAATAAATAAGAAAACACAAATAATAGACAAACAACATTAGTGGTAAATTGTTTGTTAAACATCATCAAAACAAGAAGGCCAACACTTATATTTCAGAGGCATGAGTTTAGAAAATATTTTACTAAGGTTGGCAGCTAAAAAGACTTTCTTGGGGACATTGGTAGTTCTTTTCTTAGTGCACAAGTCTTTTAAGAACTTTGCATAAGAGGAAATTTGTTTAATTGCGTCTAAGAGAGGGATGTTGATCTTGACTTGTTTGAAAGTTTCTAGGATTTTCTCAACCAGCGGGGAATTTTTCCTAGGTTTGAGGCTGTCTAGAAAGGGGGCAACATGCATATACCTATCTAGATTAGGCTCACTCTCGTGTTCAGATTTTTGGAGAAGGAGTTTGATCTGGTGGCATTCGAACTTGGTTATCTATCAACGTTCCTGATCGCAAGGTGTGAACTACATTCACATGGGCTGGTTGGTTTGAACTGGATCCATTGTCTTTTGAGTTCGCAACAGGTTGACTTCAAAATTTTCCTTTCTCTCTTTCACTTACGGCATTGGCTAGTTGCCCAAGTTGGGTTTCTAACCTGGCTATGGCTTGGGTGTTTGCGTTGAGCACTTGGCTGATTGTTTGCATGATGGAATTCAGAGTGGTGGATGATTGGGTTAACATGTTGTTGGTTTGTGTAGAAGCTTTCATCATTGCCTCTAAACCCTTTTCTAAGACACTAAGACATTTTTCATGGTCAGGACCTGAATGGTTTATGGGTTAGTGAGGATGAGAAAAAGGTAGATTAGACTAAAAGTTGTTTGGTGCATTGAATGAGGCTATGTTTCCTCTAGGGAATTATTGGTTAGAAGTGAGAATAAAATTTTGATATCCGGTGGGGTTTCCTTGATTTCATGCAAAATTTGGGTGATTTCTCTAACCCATATTGTAGGTTAGAGAGAATGGATCATTCCTAGGACACTGGAATGCAACGTTTATCTGTTCTAAAGGTTGGGTGTTTCCTAGGAGAGGGCATTTCTCTGAAATATGGGTAGGAGAATGATAGTTGTGACAACCTGGGGTAGAAATGTGATTGATTTGAGCTAGAGCTCGTTCCTTAACTTTTAAAGCTTCTAACCTTCGCAGAATTGTTACCATCTTTGCTTCAGCAGCAATGTTCGATTCTAGGGAATGACCATTAGACTTAGGTTAGGGAACTGATGAAACTCTATCATCACATTGTTCCCACTGTATGGTTTTCTCTGAAATACTCTCTAGAAATTCCCAAGCTTCGTCGGTGTTCTTTTTCATAAAATCCCCTTGGCATATGGATTCTAAAGAAGTCTTTGAAGAATAGTCCAATCCTTTATAGATGACCTGGCATAATCGCTATTTCTCGAGACCGTGGTGAGGATATTGGATGAGAAGATCTTTAAACCTATCAAAGTACTTCCAAAATGGCTCCCCTGTGACAATTTTAAAAATTTGAATGTTGTTTCTAAGCTTAACCGTTTTATGGATTAGGAAAAACTTCTTGAGAAAAGCGGTGACAAATTCATCCCAAGTGGAGATGGAATTTGTAGGTAAGCTATGCAACCATTTTTTTGCCTTATCCTTGAGAGAAAATGGAATAAATCTGAGTTTGACTACATCTTCAGTTAATTCTTGAATTTTAATCATAAGAAACACTTCCTCAAATTTGAAGATAAAAATATAAGCATCTTCAGTTTTATTTCCTAGAAATTTCGGAAGTGTGTTTATGTAGTAAAGTCGAAACTCAAAGTTAGTCCCATTTGTCTCGGGGAGCTTAATGCATGAAGGGATTGCATTCCTAGTAGGATAGCCCATATCTTGGAAAACCGATAGATTAGCTATTTCTACAATTGGTTCAAAACAAACTAAGCAATTTGTTTTATCCCTAATCCACATTTGCATACACCAAACAAATTCCTTTTATAATTTTTTAAAAGAAAAATCAAAAGTTAGTTTTTTTTAATTTTTTTTGTTATGAGAAGAAAAATGAAAAACCTAACTAAAATAAATCAAAAACAACCAATTTTTAATCACTCTAACTCTAGGGTTAAGCCTATCTCAGCTAGACCAGCTCCTAACCAAAAATTCATTAAGTGAAAAGATCAAAGTTTTACTCGGTCAGTTAGCCCGATAAGGATAGTATTAGAGGGTGATCAAAGATTAATTAATTACCTCGTTCCTTGCGGAGCGCCTTACACAAATCCTAAACCTTGCCTTAGACACTAACATATCCAAGAAAACTTGAACCGGTTTACTTAGGGGTTTCTTGTTCCTTAATGAGCTCGAATCCTTAGGGGCCAACGTCTAATGAGTTTTTAAAAGGCTTGGGTTTATGTAGTGAGGAATTAATAATTTTTTTTGCTAAGGAAAGCATGATTAAATCCCTCACCTTATCTTGATTTAAGGGGTTTTGCCCTTATAAATATTTTCAAGTGTGTGCCAAATCAAGATGCTCAAATCACTTTGGAGAATTCCTACTATCATATGCAATGCAACCCTAGAAATTAAAAGCAACTAAAAAAGGATGGTAAAAAAATTATTCTCTTTTTTTATTATGGCCAACAAAAAAAATCTTTTTTTTTTAATTTTAGGTCCTAATTGTCTCTAATTATGGAGAGCTAACAAAAAAGGTGAAATTAAAAATACTAGAAATAAGAGTTACTAAAAGCAAATCTTCAATTCCTTGATCTCCAATCCATAATCTTTAAGTTCCAAGCGGTTCCTTCATAAGAAAATACACAAGTTAAAGAACCAAAATAATTAAAATCCTACTTAAACACCGTTCCCCAGCAACGGAGCCAAAAACTTGATGGAACAAAAACATATACCAAATGTTGCAAGTCCATAACCAATCAAGTTATAGTATAAAAAGTTATCGATTCTATGAGTAAGGTATTTGCAAAAAATAATTAGATTCGGTTCTTATATTGTGTGCGACAATTAGGAGTGGTTAGAAACAAGTAAATGAAAAGGAGACGTTTGTTTGTTTTGGAGGTTTGTTGTTTGTTGCATTATGTCCAAAGTAAAACTTTGATTTAGAGGGGAGAAGAATAAATAAATAAAATCATATAAGAAAGAAGAAAAATAAAAAGAAAAAGCAATTCCCTAAAAGGTTCTAGCCTCAAGGTGAATTAAAGAAAATAAAAAATAAACAAAAATAAAAACTAAACCCAAGAGGGTTCTAGCCTCAAGGTAAATAGTGCAAGAGAGGAAAAATCTAATCTATGAATAAAATTACAAGAAATTAATTAAAATCAAGAAGTAAATCTAAGCAACGAAAGGAAATACAAAAGAAAGTGAAAAATAAAGAAAAAATAGAAACTTAACTTCGTGGGGATTTCCTCTCCTTGAACTTAAATTCCGGTGAACAAAGATTGTATTATATATAAAAATGGTTAGATTCTTTGTTTTGATGATGATTTACAAACATCATTATTGGTGGTAATTGATTATTAAGCTATATTGAAGATCACACATCATTAGCAACCTGACATGGAGGATTGGATGAAAAATGAGCTATACTGACAATATCTAAGGAGGTGGAGGCAAAGTGATGAAGCAAAGCTTTCAAGAGAACTATATGCATGAGAAGCTTCATCAACTCAAGAGAACATATCAAGATTCAAGCTATGTACTCATATGTGAGGGATATTTGCTATTTTTGTTTTCTCTCTAGTACTTAATGTAGGCAAGTAGTTAGTTGATTACATTTGAAGCTCATGGGATAACACACTTGCATACTTTCAAAACTCGTATTTTGGTACTTTTGCTAAAACAGTGATTTTCACAAATATGAGGACCTTTTTGCAAAAGTCCTTTTCAAACAAGTTTGTTAAAATGTTTATAAACTGTTTACAAAGTTTCATAATTTTTGAAATTTATTTACTATTTTTAACAGAGCTTTGAAACTTAATTTCAAAATCATTTCAGGCTGATAACCTGTTATCAGTCGACTGATGAGATGTGTCGACCGATGAAAGTGCTTGGAATCATCAAAAAGTTTCTGTTTTGTTTTGGTTGACTGATCAGTCGACCGATGAGTTGTTAGTCGACTGAAAGTGATCGTCAGTCGACCGATGAGCTGGTATTTGAATACAACGCTTAGCTCATCAGTCGACTGATGCTTTTCGTCAGTCGGCTGATAAGCACAATAACGGTTAGTTTTTTACAGAATTTGTTTCACGATTTCTGTGGGATTTTTGCTGATTCTTTGGGGTTGTGGCTGTTGTATTCTCTTCCCATAAATACCCAAAAACCCCAACTACTTCAGGACCATAGTTTTATTGCAAATCTCTTAGTTTTAAGTTTGTGTTTTCAAAGAGCTTCAACTTTCAATTTTGTTCTTCAAAGTTTTAAAGTTCACATCCCAAGCTTCAGTGCAATCTCTCTTCTTGCCATAGGATTACTATAAAGAGAGAGTTTTTCTTTCAATTGCTTCTGTTGTGAGTTTGATCTCGTGGAGATCGACTGTGTGGTTGTGTGATCTCGGTGGAGATCATTATATTGAAGAAGTTCTGACTTCCAAACTGGGTATGTAGTGGATTTCTCCTCGAGAGTGGGGAACGGGGACATAGGTCAGCGGACCGAACCTCGTGAACATACCGCATATCATCAATTGGCTAACTATCTTTATCCCTACTCTCTTTTATTGTCATTGTATTTCATATTTGTGTGTGGTTTATTAAAATATTCTTTTAATTGCATATTATTGGTCCATAAACCCTATTCACCCCCCCTTTAGGGCCTTTCAATAAGTATCAGAGCAAGGTCTCTACTATTGTTAGGCTTAAAACTCTTAGAGAAAAGATCATTATGGAGGCTTCAATGAATATACATATGCTAGAAGGTCAATCCACCACTAGGCCACTCCTCTTCACCGGTAGCAACTTTGCCTATTGGAAGGTTAGGATGAGAATTTATTTGCAATGCATTGACCTTGACATTTTAGAAATCATAGAAAAGAAATATGTCAAAAAGGATAGTGGTAAAATGATCGAAGATGAAAGAAACCTAGCAAAGCTTAACATTAAGGCCATGAATACACTAATTTGTGGTCTTACCCCCAATGAGTATAAGAGAGCTTCTACATGTACAACCACACACAAAATTTGGGAGAAGTTATGCATTACCCATGAGGGAACCCCCAAGTGAAGGAGTCTAAGATTAGTGGTCTCATGCATAATTATAAACTATTCAAAAAGTTTCCAAGTGAATCTATTGACTCTATGTTTTCTCGGTTCACTAATATTATAAATGAATTGCATGGTCTTGATAAGGTCTTGGAGAATCAACAGATGTGCTACAAAATTCTTCGCTCTTTGACGCCGGCTTGGGAACCTAAAGCTACATCCATCGAAAAAGCACATGATCTATCTACTCTCACTCTTGATGAACTCATTAGCAAGCTCAAAGTCCATGAGAAGAAGGTTAAAGAGAAGGAAGAAGCACCGCCAAAGGCAACCGAGGAGCCACCCCAAAAAATAAAGTCAATAGCTCTCAAGGGAGCAATTGACGATTCATCCTCCTCGGTTGTGAAGATGATGTCTTTAGAAAAGTGGCACATCTCCTTAGAAGGATATCAAGACTAATTAAAACGAACAAAAATTTTAAGAATTGATCTAACAACAAATTTTCTTTTCGTATAGGTAAATGCTTTGAATGCAACGAACCGGGACACTTAGCCAAGGATTGTCCCAAGCTCAAGGAGAAGTAATTGAAACATAAAAAGAAGAAGGTTATGTATGCTGGATGGGATGAATCCGAACCAAACGATTCAGATAGTGATGATGAGGGCACCAAGATTGCTCTTCATGACCGAAACATTTGTTTCATGGCTCATGAAGATGAGGTACAATCCAAACCAAAAGTGAATCTCTTTATATGCAATGTGAATTAGAAGCGGCTTTAGAAGAATTAAATTTTGAATTTAAGAGATTAGCAAAAGAATATTCTTCATTCAAAAAATTACATGTTTCTTGTGACTCTAAGTTTGAGAAACTACAATCATCTCTTGCTCTAAAAGATGAGATAATAGGAGATCTAGACTTTAAAAACAAACAACTAAGATCTAAAGTTGAGAGATTAGAAATTAAAAACATTAGAATTAAATCTAATCATGCTCATTCTAGTCATCATCATGTTGGTAGAAAATGGTATCATTAATCTCATGCTCGTACATACAAGAAAAAGTTTTTGTGCACATATTACATAAAATATGGTCATATTTCTACTCATTGTAGGATTAAAAATAACATTGATCATTATGAGTTAATGTGGGTACCTAAGGGTACAAAAATACTAACACTCAAGGACCAAAAACTTTGGTACCTAAAGGTTCTACCACTTATTTATATGTAGGGAACATCTCGCATAAGACGTTAGGAGTTATGGTACCTTGATAGTGGTTGCTCTCATCACATAACGGGTAATAAAGAATTATGTGCAACCCTATCAAGGATGAAGGAGGCAATGTCTCATTTGGTGGTGGCGAGAAAGGTAAAATCTTAGGAATCGGTTCTATTGGTAAGATATCTTCTCCCGTAATTGAAGACGTATATTTTGTAAAAGGTTTAAACCATAATCTTCTTAGCATTAGTCAATTAAGTGATAAAGGCTTTGACATCATTTTTAAACTGGATAAATGTATTGTTAGTAGAAATGGTAAAATCATTTTTGTTGCTCTTAGAAGATCTAATGTCTACATTTTTCAGATGAACGAGCATTTAGATCAAGATGTAAAGTGTCTTACCGCGGTAGATGGGGATCCTTGGATTTGGCACAAGAGACTTAGACATGCTAACATGAAGCTAATATCTAAGCTATCCAAGAAGAACTTAGTAAGAGGACTCCCAAATCTAACATATGCTAAGGATTCTACTTGTGAGGAATGTGCTAAAGGTAAACAAACTAAGACTTCCTTCAAATCCATAAATGAGGTATCCACTTCTAAACCTTTATAATTATTACATCTCGATCTCTTTGGACCCATGTGTGTTGCCTCTCTAGGAGGTAAACACTATGTCTCTGTTATTGTTGATGATTTCTCTCGTTTCACATGGGTAATTTTTCTTGCTAATAAAAATGAATGCTTTGAAGAGTTTTCTTTTTTTTTGTGAAAACAATTGAAAATGAAAAGATTTAAAAGTTATTAAAATTAGAAGTGATCATGGTGGATAATTTCAAAACAAATTCTTTAATGATTTTTATGCTCATCATGGTATAACTCATGTGTTTTTCGCTCCTAGAACACCCCAACAAAATGATGTTGTTGAACGGAAAAATAAAACCATACAAGAGATGGTACGCACTATGATAAACTCTTATGATTTGCTAAAATATTTTTAGATGGAAGCCGTCAATACGGCTTGCCATATTTTAAATCGTGTCTTAATTAGACCTTCTTTTAAGAAAACTCCTTATGAATTATTTTTTAGTAAAATTTCACATATTGGATATTTTCGTATCTTTGGTTGTAAATGCTTTATCTTAAATACTAAAGACCATCATAATAAATTTGATTCAAAAATTAATTTTAGGATATTTTTGGGATATGCTCCTAGAAGTAAGGCTTATAGAGTTTTCAACAAACGAACACTCGTTGTTGAAGAGTCTATAAACGTTACGTTTGATGAATCTAATATTGGTTTGCAAGATAATTTGCCTAGGGATGATGATGAGATTGAGGAAGGAATGGAGCTCTTGCAACTAAATGACAAACCCTCAACGAATGCACCAATTGACGGGAAGAACATAAATGAACAAACTCAAGAAGAACTTCCCAAGGCTTGGAAGTTTGCACCGGATCATCCTAAAGACCAAATTATATGGAGTCCATCCAAAGGCATTTTGACTCGCTCAAAAGCTATGAGCGAATGTGGTAATGTAGTCTTCTTATCCCAAATAGAACCCCAACGTATTGATGATGCTTTAAAAGATGAATTTTGGATTTTAGCTATGCATGAAGAATTGAATAATTTTCAAAGAAACAATATTTGGAAATTAGTTCCTAGACCTAATGATACTTCTATTATTGGAACTAAATGGGTTTTTAGAAATAAACGTGATGAGTTTGGCATAGTTATTAGGAATAAAGCTCTTTTAGTTGCCCATGGATACAATCAAAAGGAGGGCATAGACTATGATGAAACTTTTATACCGGTTGCAAGATTGGAATCTATTAGGATGTTTTTGGCTTTTGCAAGTTTTAAAAATTTTAAATTATTTCAAATGGATATCAAAAGTGCTTTCTTAAATAGTTTTATTAAAGAAGAGGTTTATGTTGAGCAACCCCTCGGTTTTATTGACTCATCTTTTCCAAATCATGTATATCGGGTTCAAAAAGCTTTATATGGGTTAAAACAAGCTCTTAGAGCTTGGTATGCTCACCTCTTAAGTTTTCTCATTGAAAATGATTTTACAAAATGAATAATTGATAATACTCTTTTTGTTAGAAAACGAAAACATGACTTCATTTTAGTTCAAGTTTATGTGAATGATATTATTTTTGGTGCCACTAATGAATCTTTGTGCAATGACTTTTCTAAAGTAAGGAAAGATCAATTTGAGATAAGCATGATGGGAGAGCTCACATTCTTTCTAGGCCTGCAAGTTAAACCATCCAATAATGACATTTTCGTATCACAAAGCAATTACGCTAGGGAGTTGGTGAAAAAATTCGGGATGGAAAGTTCAAAACATGCCCTAACTCCAACGATCACCACCATCAAGTTGGATGTGGATGAAAGCGGTGAAAAGGTAGACCAAAAGCTATATCGAGGTATGATAGATAGTCTTCTTTATCTTACCGCTAGTAGGCCGGATATCATGTTTAGTGTTTGTGCATATGCACGTTTTCAAGCTTCTCCTAAAAAGTCTCATTTGATTACGGTTAAACGGATTATAAAATACATTAATGGCTCTTTAGAACTTGGTTTGTTTTATCCTAAAAATACATCTTTTGATCTTTGTGGTTATTGTGATGCCGACTTTGCCGGTTGTAGGGTGGACTACAAAAGTACGAGTGACACTTGTCAATTTTTGAGTAACTCACTTGTATCTTGGGCATCCAAGAAATAAAATTATGTTGCTTTGTCCACTACGAAAGTGGAATACATTGCCGCCAGTTTATGTTGTGCACAACTTTTATGGATGAAACAAAATTTGGTTGATTTTGATTTGCACTTTCATGATACAAATTTTTTTTGTGATAATACTAGTGCTAATATTTCAAAAAATTCTGTTTTGCATTCTGAACCAAACATATAGATGTACGATATCACATCTTACGTGATGATGTTGAACAGAAAGATATTTTCCTTGTTTATATTGACACCAAATCTCAATTAGCGGATATCTTTACCAAACCCTTTTGTGAAGTTGATTTTTGCCGCATTAGCAATGAATTGGACATGTGCATTATTTAAAATAATCTTTTTTTGCCTATTTTGTTTTTAATTCTTTGCTTTACTATTGTCATATCTACATTTTTTTTCTTTCGTGATCTTAAAATGTGAAGCTATGCTTAAGCACACACGGGTACTAAGAGGAGTGTAGAGGTGAGAGACCAGGGTCGTCCCAAGAGGAGTGGGATAGGTGGTAATACCGAGAGGTAGGTCGTAATTCCTAGCACTTGAGGGAGACACGGGTAGGCCAACACTTGAGGTGCATTGTGTGAGTTTTTAGCATGCATATTGTATTTATTTTACCCCATTTTTGATGTTGCCAAAGGAGGAGAGAAATCTCCTCACTTGTGCACATAGTAAGGAGGAGTCTTATAGATAGGGGAAGAAACTATCTATAAGCCAAATAATCTATTTTTACTTGCTCTTGCATAATGGTTGTTTGTCATCATCAAAAAGGGTTAGATTTTTAGGTCCTTTGTTTTGATGATGATTTACAAACACCATTATTAGTGCTAATTATTTATTAAGCTATATTGAAGATCACACATCATAAGCACTTCACATGGAGGATTGGATGAAAAATGATCTATACGGATAATATCTAAGGAGGTGGAGGCAAAGTGATGAAGCAAAGCTTTCACGAGCACTATATGCATGAGAAACTTCACCAACTCAAGAGCAAATATCAAGACTCAAGCCATGTAGTCATATGTGAGGGATATTTGCTATTTTGTTTTCTCTCTAGTACTTAATGTAGGCAAGTAGTTAGTGATTATATTTGAAGCTCATGGGATAACACACTTGCACACTTTCAAAACTCGTATTTTGATACTTTTCCTAAAACAATGATCTTCACAAATACGAGGACCTTTTTACAAAAGTCCTTTTCAAACAAGTTGGTTAAAATGTTTATAAACTGTTCACAAAGTTTCACAATTTTTAGAATTTATTTACTATTTTTAACAGAGCTTTGAAACTCAATTTCAAAATTATTTGAGGCTGATAACCTGTTATCAGTCGACTGATCAGTCGACTAATGAAATTAGTCAACTGATATGTCAACCGATGAAAGTGTCTGGAATCATTAAAAAGTTTCTATTTTATTTTGGTCGATTGATTAGTCGACTGACGAGTTGTCAGTCGACTAAAAGTGATCGTCAGTCGACTGATGAGCTGGTATTTGAATACAATGCTCAGCTCATCAGTCGACTGATGCTTCTCATCAGTCGACTGATAAGCACAGTAACGATTAGTTTTTTTACAGAATCTGTTTCTCGATTTCTGTAGGATTTTTGCTGATTCTTTGGGGTTTTGGCTATTGTATTCACTTCCCATAAATACCTAATAACCCCAACTACTTTAGGACCAAAGTTTTATTGAAAATCTCTTGGTTTTAAGTTTGTGTTTTCAAAGAGCTTCAACTTTTAATTTTGTTCTTCAATGTTTCAATGTTCACATCCCAAGCTTCAGTGCAATCTCTCTTCTTGCTATAGGGTTACTGTAAAGAGAGAGTTTTTCTTTCAATTGCTTTTGTTGTGAGTTTGATCTTGTGGAGATCGACTGTGTGGTTGTGAGATCTCGATGGAGATCGTTGTGTAGAAGAAGTTCCGGCTTCCAAACCGGGTGTGTAGTGGATTTCTCCTCAGGAGTGGGGAGCGGGGACGTAGGTCAGCGGACCGAACCTCGTGAACATACTACGTGTCATCAATTGGCTAACTATCACTATCCCTACTCTCTTTTATTGTTATTGTATTTTATATTTGTGTGTGGTTTAATAAAAAAAATATTTAATTACATATTATTAGTCTATAAACCCTATTCACCCCCCTCCTCCTCTAGGGCCTTTCAAAAATAAAATACAAGTTTGAGCGTTTCTCAATCAAGAGTAAACTCCTCATACAAAACTTTCATACACTCAAACTCTCATACTCTCCTCTATTTATACACCAAAATATCCAACCCTCATAATTAAAATATAATATTTCAACCATACTACATCCATACCACAATCCAAAAATTATACTATATCCTATCCACAATCCAAAAACTCATACCCATGCCTATCCAATCCAAAGACTCATACCCAATTTTTTACAAAAAAATCAAAAACCCACGGATTGCAACCATGAGCTCAAAGTGATTTTTGGGCTTTTCATTTTTTTTCGGATTTTGTTTTTCCTTTGGGCTTCTTTTTCATGGGCTTCTCAAAAATAGAGAAGAAATATTTGATTTTTTTTCTCTTTGGCTTCATGGGCTTCATGCTCTTTGGCTTCATGGGCTTTTCAAAATTATATTGCATTTGGCTTGATTTTCTCTTGGTCTTTGCTTCATGGGCTTTTCTTCTTGGGCTTCTCTTCTTGGGCTTCTTGGCTTCATGGGCTTTGACAATTCTGAAATAATAAATAGAGAAGAGAGAACTTGAGGGTTTTTACATTGAATAATATTTATTTATTTATTTATTCATTTATGTGCAAACTAAGCTAAAATGCCGATATTAGCAGATTTATTTCATGAAATAATTAGATAATGAGGGTGTAAAATGTAATAAAATATGTTAATCACATAGTCCTTATGAATGAAAGTACCCTAGAGGGGGGAGGGTTGAATAGGGTTATTGCTAATCTTATTAGATATTAATGCCAATTAAAACTTATTAACAAATTATTCTTGCAAGATAGATATACAATATGATATGAGCAAGAATAAGCTATATAAATAAAGTGCAATATCCTAACAATGAGATACACAATGAGTTGTATGCAAGGATAAGCAAAAACAAATGTGATAGGTCAAAATAAACAATGAGCAATGGCGAATAAGATAGACTAAGCAATAGACACGAATGATATGCCAATGCAAACTCTAACACACAAAGATGATCACGGAGTTCGGACCTTCCGTCCTACGTCTTCGCTTCCCACTCCCAGAGAGAAATCCACTATCACAATCGGGTTTTCTACGCTCACCCGAACAACGTTTACACCTCAGAATTTGGTTTTCTAGTTTATCGAAAACTTTACAACACACACAATTGGACTCACACTCTATACTCTTTAAGTGTTGGTCTCTAGCCCGTGTTTCCCTCAAGTGCTCAGAATTATGACCTACCTCTAGGCATTACTACCGATGCCACTCCTCTTGGGACAACCCCGTCTCTCACCACACACTCCTCTCGGTGTACAAGTATGATACAACGTGTAACTCACAATTAAGAATTATACAATAAAATGTTCTCTACAATAGGTGAGAACTCAATGTAAGCTCAATCTCAAAAATCACAATCCCACAACCCAATATATGATGTATTAAATGCTACAAGCTCAAATAGGGTGTGTGTGATAAAATGAGTATAAATAAAATCTAACTCAATTAACAAACTAGCAATAATAAGAATATGAAAATCAATAAAAAATTACTAGAGAAAAGAGTTAGAGAAACTTCTCTATAATCACAAAGAGGTTGAAGAAGATTGAGGATGAATTCCTCAATTGAAAATGCAAGCCTCCTCTTTGTAAACTCAAACACCAAACTTAAACTTGAGAAACAAACTTTTAAACAATTAAAACTCTTGTTAAAAACCCTCTTAAAAACTTAATTCTGATGAGAACAATAAGGGTTTATATAGGAAGAAAAACCAAGGAACAAACCCAAGAAAAACCAGCAAAAATGATAAAATAACAAAGGCTGGAAATATAGGCGTTGGAACTGGTCAGTCGACTGACGGGATGCATCAGTCGACTGATGAGCTGACCGTTGGAGGTGTTTTCCAGCTTATCAGTCGACTGACGAACTTTATCAGTCGACTGATGACCTCATCAGTCGACTGGTCAGTCGACCAAAACAAAACAAAAACTTTTTTGAATTGCATGTACTTCTTCAGTCGACTGATCGGTCGACTGGTTTTATCAGTCGACTGACCAGTCGACTGATAACAGGTTTTCAGCCTGACTGAAACAAAAAATCTGATTTTAAGCTGCTTTTAAAAATAGCAAACTAATTTAGAAAAATGTAAAACTTTGGAAAATGATTGTAGACATGATAATACACTTGCTACAAAAACTAGTTTTTAAAAAACACCTCCCAAATGAGAAATCTCTTCAGTTTACAAAAAAGTCCAAAACATGAAAATGTAAACGTACTTGTTTTAACATTTTGAGTACACCATGTTTTAAAACTTCATAAACTGATTTTATAGACTTAATAGAAGATGTATATTATGATTGTTAAGTCTATAAACTAGAATAAAATATTTTCACATATAATCATGAAATATATATATATATATATATATGTGTGTGTGTGTGTGTGTGTGTGTGTGTGTGTGTGTGTGTGTGTGTGTGTGTGTGTGTGTGTGTGTGTGTGTGTGTGTGTGTGTGTGTGTGTGTGTGTGTGTGTGTGTGTGTGTGTGTGTGTGTGTGTTGTGTTCATTTTCATGTATATGTGGCAAAACACATTGTTTATCAAAACCAAACATGATAACTATGAAACATGTATGTATGTATATAAAAAAGTATTTGTTTCATATTTAAACTTAAAAACCATAAAACCAAAACTTGCGTATATAAACTCGTATATATATATAACTACATATATATATAAAAACAAAATGTGTATGTGTGTATATGATTGAGCTTGAAGTATTTAACACACATAATATAAAACCTAAACTAATATACCAAGCGATGATCTTGATCTTTAATAAGCTCTGACTTGGTTGTGGATGAAGCTTGATCTTGAATATGACTTGATGTATAATGGCTTCATACCGATATTCCGCCAACCTCCATTTGATGTGATCGTGAAGGCTCAAACCATCCAACCTCCAACTACATTGTTTGTCTAGAATACCTAATAAGAAAACATAAACACTAGACAAACAATATTAGGAATTGTTTGTAATCATCAAAACAAGATTAGAAGATGTAGGCTTATAACATGAGACCTAACAATGAATTCATATATATCTTGTGTGGTTGTAATATATATCTTATGCTTGACCATTATTTAAGTCTTTTAAATAGGGGGAGCAATCCCTATTTCTATATTTCTCACACATGCTTACATGTAGGGGGAGCTCTCAGCTCTCATATGTTATTTTTCCCTATTTTTGATGTTGCCAAAGGGGGAGAAAAATGTGAGTATATATAGTATTTATTTTGAGCTTTATAGATTTTATATGTATATTCGTAAATTTTTTGTCATCATCAAAAAGAGAGAGATTGTTGGCCTTCTTGTTTTGATGATAATTTAACAATTTACGACTAATATTGGTTTTAGTATTTTTGGTTTGTATACCCAGGAAAATGAGCTACACTAATATTGAAACCTGTGCAAATCAAGTCTATCAAGATTAAACTTTATATGATATGCTCTTGGTATACTTAGTACATATTTTATATGTAACGTGTGCAAATTCTACAAGCACAATTTTACACACACATATATTTGTGAATTTTCTCAAAATATAGGTGTTTTTTGTAAAATACAATTTAATATGTTTGGACTATACAAACATTATTAACATCTTTTATTAAGTTCATAAAAAAATTACACAAGTTTTCAAAACTTGTTTTGAGCTAAAAATCAAAATTAACATGTTTATATACACTTGTATTTCAGTGTTTTTGAATATTACTGAGTTTTCATAAATGGTAAGAGAAATTTGAAAAATTCCTTTTTCAACATGTTCATATTCATGTTTATAAACCTTTTCTAAAGTTTTACATTTTTTAGAATTTATTTGCTATTTTTAAAAGAGGTTTGAAATTCAATTTTTCTATTTATTTCAAGCTGATAAACTATTATCAGTCGACTGATGATTTTACCAGTCGACTGATGAACTCACCTGGAATTGCCAATAGGTTGTGTTTTTATGACTAATGATCTATCAGTCAACTGATAAGATCTTCAGTCGACCGATGAGCTTCAAGTTGCCTGTAACGGTCAGCTCTGTGACGCCCCTAGGTCCACACAAGGCTGCAGTCCAAGGTAAAACCAAGAATGTCAAACCTGCCTTGCACCACACCGTGCAATAATATGTTTTACCATCACAATTAACATCTGTCTAGTGGAATCAATAACAGGTGTAGGTACAAAAGCAAGTAAAAGATATTGCAAGACACAACTGATGGAATAATAGAGATCACATAGTATTTCATCATCCAACGTACAGGAATATAAAGTCAATGTCTGAAATTAACAAACTGGAGTTCTTAATACATCTCAAATACAACAAGTCTGAGAAAAGGAAATAAGGCACACAAACAAAGTCTATAGTGGAGCTCCATAATAAAACATAGCTAGAATAGACAGTCGAACACTAAAGTGTGTCGTCATCAACCTGCGACTCTCCGGGCTCCTGGCTCGTGACCTGAAAGGGGGAGGGACAACGAGCGTCAAAGCGCTAGCGAGCAACATCACAACCAACCCCAAGGGAGAGGGCTCATTGTATAAGAAAAATACAGTTATCACAAAGTATATATATATATATATATATAAACAATTACCCTAACAATAAACAATGGTTCTTAGTACTTATGAAGTTTCAACACGGGCATAGGTACGTCGAGCGAAATAATCCAAACAAGGAAACCCTCATGTATATACCTTGTATCCCAAATTGAAAATCCTTAAGTACCAAACCCGGAGTCTAATATGTAAACAGAAATAAGGAAAAAGAAAATACAACATGTCTACGAACATATATATATTGTATTATGTGACGTCCCACATAATTACCATGTCGTATTTGACATAAGTGTCATATCATACTCTCAATATATGTGGTGTCATATTCTTCATAAGTGTCATGTCATAACTCATGTGAAATGTCGCATGCATGGTTAATAAAGATGTCCAGTACATGAATTTGATATAGAGATTTCCCAACACATGAGATAAATGGATAATTGCCCAACACGAGGACTGTAATGGATTATAGTCCAACACGAGGACTTCTATGGATTATAGTCCAACACGAGGACTGTGCAACTGAGCAAGTATTAGTGATATACAAGGCATAGTTTACTTATGCAAAACTCACACTCAACTCGTCGTGTGATTCTAGGCAAGTATTTCAGGCCATCTATCATGCATAGATGCTTAGTACAACTGGAGATCAAAGTTAGGTGATCGAGGCAAGCGCTCTAATGAGTGTACTATACAGCAGAAACAAACAGGGTAGGAAAAACTGTGCGGCGGTCGACCGCAGAACCCACTCCGATCGACTGCTCGCAGGCCTGAGAACTACTGGGCTCAGAAGCTGAGCGGCGGTCGACCGCAGAGGTCATGCCGGTCGACCGCCCAAAGCGCAGAAACGATTCTGCAGGCAGGAACGCGCGACGGTCGACCGCTGAGTCCTATGCGGTCGACCGCTGGGCGGACAGAACCTCATTCTGGGTTCTGTCAGCTACCGAACTCATACAAAAACTTGGGGATTTCTATACCCATTATACTATAACCTTTTAATAGAGAACAATGGCAATAAACAACAAGTTTAAATGGTTAAAACCTCATTATCAAAAATCCCAAACCTTAAACAACATGATTTTAAAAGTTCTTAAATAGTAAAAATGAGTTTAACTCTCATAAAAGTGTTTCAGATCAAAAACTCATTTAAATTAGGGAACTTTTTAAGACTGAAATATGTGATTCTTGCATCCCATGCCATAAGATCTACTTATCTACACAAAAATACGATTTTGGGCTCAATAAAAACCGAATAAAACTCAAATCCAAGCATAAAAAGGAAAAGGGATGAAGTTGGGCAGGATGTTACTCGCCTACGACGAAAACGAAGCCCTAGATCTGGAGGAAGATGATCCCTCTCGCTGAATCCACCAACAATTCGCTGAAAAGCCCTCCAAAGCTCCTCCAAATCACCAAGGAGTGAGAAACTAGGGTTTGAGGGGAGAGAGGGGGCTAGGGTTCTGATATCAGATGGAAAATGGGGCTCTCTTGGGTATAATAGTATATATACTATCCCCACAACCCGACCCGAACCCGACCCGAAACCCGTTAAGACCCAACACAGAAAAACTCTCTGCCCGCTGTACGGTCGACCGCCGCGCCCAGCGCGGTCGACCGCATAACAGGAGAAAAGTCCCCTGAGTGCCCGACTGTTGTGCGGTCGACCGCCGCGCATGTCGCGGTCGACCGCACAGCAGGACAACTGCCTGCTATGTCTGTTTGACATCCTGGTGAATCCACTTGTTTTCTCCAACATAGAATTTCTTGTTAGGCTCCCAAACATGATTCATCACATTCAATATATATAATATGTATGATAAATTTTCACAAAAGAATTATTCATCACTAATAATTCAATATCTATATATCCTTATAAAATTTTACGGGGTTCTACATTCTTCCCCCCTTAAAAGAATTTCGTCCTCGAAATTCGAAAATCATACTCATCTCGAAATATGAGATTCTAGATGAGCGTTTATGGATATTTATACTTAACCGTCCAAAATGATAACATTCTCGCTCAAGCCTTAATCTAGTGGAACTAGTACATCGGGTGAAAAATCCAAACAAGGAACCCCCCATACATATACCATGTGTTCCAAAAGATTAAGAATTGGGCGAAGATATTCTCATTCTAGTGTTAAATAGATCTAACCAAATATATCAACATAATATAAGGCACTTGTCATAAAATTTATTTACCTGATCAAACAAATGTGGGTAGTCGCGTCGCATGTCCTCCTCGCGCTCCCAAGAAGCTTCCTCAACTCCACTTCGGTTCCACTGAACTTTCACCAATGGAATTACCTTGTTTCTAAGTCTCTTGTCCTCTCTGGCAAGAATACGAATTGGTATCTCGACAGTAGTCAAATCCCCCTGAAGCTCAATCTCTAGTGCATCCAATACTCGCTGCTGCTCCTCATCATGCAAGTG
>NC_033799.1:65660579-65666948 GCF_001876935.1 Asparagus officinalis | reverse complement strand
AGTAGTCTGCCTCACAAGCTCTGGCCCAAGCATCAAGCTATCCTCTGGCTCTGCCCAGCATATCGGTGATCTACAGGGCCTCCCGTACAATGCCTCATACGGAGCCATGCCTATCATCGCTTGATAACTGTTGTTATAAGCGAATTCTACCAATGGAATATGATCCTCCCAGCTACCTTGGAAGTCAATGACACATGCCCTCAACATGTCCTCCAATACCTGATTCACCCTCCGTACAATGCCTCATACGGAGCCATGCCGATCGTCGCTTGATAACTGTTGTTATAAGCGAATTCTACCAATGGAATATGATCCTCCCAGCTACCTTGGAAGTCAATGACACATGCCCTCAACATGTCCTCCAATACCTGATTCACCCTCTCAGTCTGACCATCCGTCTGCGGGTGGAATACACTGCTATAAGATAGCCTGCTGCCAAATGAGTCCTGGAAACTCCTCCAAAAGTGTGAAGTGAAAACTGATCCTTGATCCGATACGATCGTATCTGGAACTCCGGCAACCCCACAATAAAATCCATGGAAATGTCTGCCCACTTCCACTCTGGAATGGGTAAAGGCTGAAGTGTCCCTGCCGGTCTCTGATGCTCTGCCTTCACCTGCTGACAGGTAAAACATCTAGCCACATAGTCTGCAACCTCTCTACACATACCGCTCCACCAGAAATGTCTCTTCAGGTCCTTGTACATCTTGGTGGTTCCTGGATGCACCGTGTACCGAGTACGGTGTGCCTCATCAAATAGCTCCCTCTTCAGCTCTGCATTGGCTGGCATAACCAATCTACCCTTCATCCGTAGACCTCCATCTGCTCCAATGGTCCAATCGGTCTTTGGCTCTTTGGAAATCTCCTCCTTTCGGATTTGAATCCAAGAGTCCCCCATCTGGGCTCTGACATGGCTCTTTGGAAATCTCCTCCTTTCGGATTTGAATCCAAGAGTCCCCCATCTGGGCTCTGACAACTCTGTCACTCCAAGATGGCTGCACTGTCACGGCTCCCAAAAATGCATTGGTTCCTCTAATCTCGGGTCTAAAATCAAACTGGCTAAGAGTGATAAGATCCCGATGTAGTGAACACCTCAAAGCTGAAATCCGATGTCGGCGCTTCCTGCTTAAAGCATCTGCTACGACGTTCGCCTTCCCCGGATGATACTGAATCGCGAACTCGTAGTCCTTGATAAACTCAATCCATCTCCTCTGTCTCTGGTTGAGTTCCTTCTGGGAAAAGAGATACTTCAGACTCTGATGATCAGTGAATAACTCAAATTGCACTCCATAAAGGTGGTGCCTCCATGACTTCAGTGCAAATACCACTGCTGCTAACTCCAAGTCATGAGTGGGATAGTTCTGCTCATGCACCCTCAACTGCCGTGAGATATAAGCTACTATCCTCTGAGTCTGCATCAATACGCCCCCTATGCCGGCCAACGACGCGTCGGTATACACGACGAAGGTCCTATCACTGCACGGAATGGTCAAAACCGGCGCCAAATAAACGGTACACCCTTCTTGCACTCCATGCTTGGCTTTCAAGATATCAAAAGCCTTCTTGCACTCCATGCTCCAAATAAACGGTACACCCTTCTTCGTAAGGTGTGTAATCGGTGTCGAAATCTTCGAGAAGTCCTGGATGAACTTCCTGTAATATCCAGCTAAACCCAAAAAGCTGCGAATCTTTGTCACTGTCTTCGGTGGCTCCCAATCAAGAACTGCCACGACCTTAGCCGGGTCCACTGCTATACCCTCTCGACTGATAACATGGCCAAGAAATCTGACTTCTGAAAGCCAAAACTCACACTTGCTGAACTTAACGTACAACTGATGCTCCTGAAGAGTCCTCAATGCTATCCGTAGATGCTCCTCGTGATCCGCCTCCAATCTCGAGTAAATAAGAATATCATCGATGAAAACGATCACAAACTGGTCTAAGAAGGGACGAAAAACCCGGTTCATCAAATCCATGAATACCGCGGGTGCATTGGTCAACCCAAAAGGCATGACCAAGAACTCGAAAGATCCGTATCGAGTAAGGAAAGCGGTCTTGGGAATATCCATCTCCCGAACCCGCAACTGATGATAGCCAGAACGAAGATCAATCTTCGAGAAATACTGCGCACCCTGCAACTGGTCAAACAAGTCATCAATCCTAGGTAGTGGGTACCTATTCCGGATAGTGACCTTGTTCAACTCTCTATAATCTATGCACAATCTCATACTACCGTCCTTCTTCTTCACGAAGAGGACCGGTGCGCCCCACGGATGTAGGCATCAAAAATTGCCTCCCTGAGCTAACAACTCATCCAACTGGGTCTGAAGCTCCCTCATCTCAGCTGGCGCCATGCGGGGGGCTGGTTGAGGACACCCCTAGGGGGGTGTCTCGGCTCCAAAACCGAGACACCCCTTGGGGGTGTCTCGGCCATGGCCGAGACACCCCAAGGGGTGTCTCGGTTTTGGAGCCGAGACACCCCCCTAGGGGTGTCCTCAACCAACCCCTACCCCTTGCTTTTCCTATAAATAGGCCCCTAGGGCCTCCATTCTCTTGGCCTTGGTTTTGGGAGAGGAATTTCAGATCTAGAGCTCTAGCCTTTGAGATCTGAAATTCCAGAGAGGAGCGGCGAAGCCCTGCCGGAGGAAGGAGTCGGGGTTTTCTAAGAGAGCGGCGAAGCCCTGCCGGATCGAGGAGTGAGCGAGCCTTCTGCAGCAAAGGAGTCTTCTTCTTCATTCCCCACCTTCTTTTCCCTTAGTGTTGCCCTTAGCGGTGATACAAAGGAGAGCTAGTGCCTCGTTTTAGCCGAGACATAAGCTTTACACCTCTGAGATCCCACGCGGATCGACGGGGTTCAGAGTTTCTAAAATCCCCCCGCGGATAGACGAAACTCTGCCCGATTTTATCGGACCAGATCTGAGTGCCCCGGTGGTCCACGGATATCAACATCCCCGTCACAGGCAAAAGACCCACGCAAGCAAGAGATGACAAACAGATCTTGCGTTTGTTTGAAAAGAGTTGTATCTATTTTGTTTTCATTGTGTACCGGTCTTATAAAAAGGCTATCTTTTTATTTCATTGTAACGATTGAAGTTGTAATGAATGCAGCAATGAATACAGCAACTTTTTCCGCAAACAAGCTGGCGACCACAGTGGGAGCCAACGGCATCGCAACCGACGCCGTCGTGACGCAACCAGCACTCAAGATCGGGGTGAATGAAGAACACGAGCTCGATCAACAACGGTTCAAAGAAGGCCTCTCTTCCTCCTCCTCCAGATCCGCCTCTCCAAACGGGTACAGAAAGGTAACCTCTTTCATAAATGATTGCAGGTCCTTCGGTTCAAAAATCCAAGACCCCGTTGCCGCCTCTGCACTTGCACCACGCGACGTCCCCACGTCGTCCAAAATGGTCGAGATCGCAGATCCGGACTCCTCTTCCGCCGAGGAGATGACTTCTGAAGACGCTCCGGCATTATCAAAGAGAGCACGACAAAGACAGCGTCAACGTCTTGCTCGACAGCTGGCCGAGGCTTTGGAGCCGATGGATGGGATCCGCTATAACGTAGATCTAAAATCCAGGCAACGCCAGGAGCAACCACGGCAAACAACCAGCCCCTCCTCCGAAGCAGAAACGAACAAATGGGTTCAAGTCAAAAGAACCCGTTCTACTCTCGAGGAGCGAATCCAGAAGCGCCGCGCCTTGCGTGCGCATGCCCGAGCCCTGGTCCAAAAAGCACGAGAAATGCTAAAGGGAGAGGCCGTTAAGAAATCGCCGAGATCCGAACGAGTTTGGATGCCAAAGGCCGAATCAACGCCTAAGGTAAAAGCAGGTAATATTGCTCTCCAACCTTCGTCCATTTCAGGTCCCGAACCTTCGGTAAAGCCCCACCGCAGCGTGGATTTCCCCAAGTTCAAGAATCCTCTGAACAACCGTATCGACGCTCTACCCGAGAATCGAGGAAAAGCGCTTGTCAAGGAAAGCTGGGGATCGTTGAAGGAGCCTCGAGCCAACATCCAGACTGGGGGTCGTACACGACCTCCTAACAAATCGATCTCTGCAACAACCAGCTCGGCGGTGCGTGCAAAGGACCAAGAGCCCGTTAAGGTTTCACCCTCACAAAGGAGTGATTCCAAACGTGCGACTCTTGCGGAGGCCAACAAGGCAATGATTACTCAGAAGAAGACGCGTCCGACAAACGAACGCGTTATACCTGAGAACCCATGTGAGCAGCCGATAGGTTACTCCGACGGCAACGTCGATGAGTTGTACTATCGGGCTGGGGGTGCGGATGAATCTCGAAAGAGAAACACCCGGGAAGCGGATTCTCACTGTCCGTGTACCAAAATTATCAGGGCAGTATTATCAGCCTGTAGCTGCCCCAAGACCGCTCCACAGAGGGTCTCGATATTCGAGGGAATCTCCGATGGAACGACAAAGCCCAAATCAAGGCGTTCCCACCAAAGAGGATCGATTGCTCGAGATGATGAACCCCTAGAAGTGACTATCAACATGGTCAACAAGGGAAAATCCCCAATCATTTCAGGTGGTTCCGACCCTAATTCCTCTCCAGGAAGCAGGGTCAATTCGGGAACAGCTCAGCTTCAGCTAGAAGCCGTCAGATGTGACGATTACTGTGGGGTCCATGAGGGAGTACATTCTGATGACGAACTCTCGGATTCCTATTCCGCTCTCGCTTCTGACGAGACAACGTCTAGCATAGGACAAGCTCGGGAGGTGCTCATGGTCAATACAGATCAGATAGCCAAAATCATTGAAGAGGCCCTGGCTAGGCAGAAGGAAATCTTCAAGATCGAAATGGGAATGGCTATGCAGGAGATGAAGCAAATGCACGACCAACGAATCCGCGCTTTGTCAAGTCAGCTAGCTGAATCCAACCGTCGCACCCAGAACGCCGCAGTTGGTAGCAACCCAAAGGTGGACGAAATCATCATGGCCGACACACCACCCAAGAATACTGGGGGTGGCCCCACTAAAAATAACAATGCTGGGGGTGGACCCACCAGTGATGACAACACTGGGGGTGGCCGTATGATTCCTCTCGAAACTTATCCAAAACAGGATATGGGTGAGGCCGAAAAGATAAAGGAGCTCGGCCCCACTAAAAATAACAACGCTGGGGGTGGACCCACCAGTGATGACAACACTGGGGGTGGCCGTATGATTCCTCTCGAAACTTATCCAAAACAGGATATGGGTGAGGCCGAAAAGATAAAGGAGCTCGAAAGAAAAATCGAAGCCCTGATGTCTGTTCGGGAGGTGAAGAGGACCGGCATTCCGTGTCCTTACCCGAGAAAGTGGGATTCGATCCCGTATCCGGCGAAGTTCAACCTGATCAACTTCACGCCGTTCAACGGAAAGGGCTCGCCCACTCAACATCTGATCTACTTCAAGTCTCACTTGGGAGTAATCTCGGGCAACGAGCCTTTGATGGTTCGGTCATTCGTTGGCACCCTTCGCGGGCCTGCCTTCGATTGGTACCGCCGTCTCAAGCCCGGAAGCATCAACAGCTGGGAGGACTTGGAAGGCATGTTTCTCGCCCATTTCTTCGATGATGACACCGAAGTGTCGATCAGGACACTCTTCGACGAGAAACAAAAAGGCGGAGAGTCGGTGGATTCCTTCATCAAACGCTTCCGCAATCAGGCAATGAACTGCAGGGATCCCGTCACGGAGGAATTCCTCTTGCAGACTTGTCAGAACAACTTGTCCATTAACATCTTGGACGTGATGGGAATAGAGCCGCTCAATACCTGGAAAGAGTTGAAGGCTCGAGGAGAACAGGCTGAACGCTTCATCAGAAGGCGGAAGGTCGAAAGAAACCAACTAATGGTTAACCCTCCGGATTCGGATCTCATACCTCATGATGAAGAGGACGTACCTACAACGGTTATTGACGATGATCAAACGTCACAACAGCAGTCCTGGGAACAACAGGAGAATTCAGACGAGGAGCTCCAAAACGAGTACTCGTTCAAAGACGAAGACGTTCCAGCTATTTTCGAGACCCTTCTCGAAAACAACAAAATCAAACTCCCGCCCATCACGCATCAAGAGGAAGATGGCGATTCTGCGGATCCAACGTACTGCGAGTACCACAGAAGGATCCTCCACCCCACCAAGGAATGCTTTGCTCTCAAGAATAGCATCCAGACCTTGGTTGAAGCCGGCGTTATAACGCTAGGGTAAGCCAATTGAAAACGGCAATACTCCAAAGAGTACAAGAGTATAAACTGTATCTCGATACTCCGATAAGTATAAGAGTATAAACTGCTCCTTGATCCTCCGACCGATATAAGAGGTTAAACTGCTCCCTGATACTCCAACAGGTATATGAGTCTAAACTATT
>NC_033799.1:65603636-65659579 GCF_001876935.1 Asparagus officinalis | reverse complement strand
TCTGTTGAATCAATGAGACACGAAGGGTATTGTTCTTTTTGTAAACATCGCGGGGCTCCTGATTAACCCATACCTTCGTTAGTTCACGTAGTTCGTCGATTCACTTTAATCGTTCATCGACATCAATCGAACTCCTGTGAACCGGATAGTGACGTTCATTATCGTTCCTTAACACCGAGCTGTTCGTGGAGACCTATAGGCAATTTTCGATGCCTACAGATACCTCCTCCAAAGCGTTCCAAACTCGTTTCTTTTATAGAAGAGGCTGGAATACTTTGGATGTGATTGGTCCAACCTTCAGTCGGCGTAAAGGACCTGTAGTTAGCTTCAACTCTTGGCTCCTTCGATTTTCGGTCTATTCAATGCTTTGACGAATAGCCGAAGTTCTTCCGGCGTTGCGTTTATCGCATGGCCGTCGTCGGAGTCTCGAGTCTATTATCAGTGAGTTGAGTTTGGCTTGTGTCATTGACTTTGAATTGACTATCTCTGTCATATTGTGCTGACTTAGGGTTTCAAATTACCGTATGTTGATTTTTGGTCGCAACGCGTTGACTGGCGTTGACCTAGGGTTTCGGATCGCCATTAACACAGTTTATACTCATGCATTTGCTGAAGCATACACAGTTTAAGCTCTTAAGGTATTGGAGCACGGTGATCCCAAATGTCGGAGCTGCAGGACCAACTGTTAAAGCTGATTCATCTGCATGTATAGATCTTATCCTGAAGTTGTTGGATGCTCAAGTCACGAGACCAACTAATGGAGCTGGTGCGTCAATGACTCGCATTTATAAAATTTTTGGCAAATTCTCAGCCATCAACGGGTTTGATGAGTCTTTACCGACTACCGTTTGATTCGGGCTAGCATGCAGATTGTTTAAGTCCGTTCCACATGTGACGTTAAGCTAAAAGAGTTAAACCTTTTAGTGCTACGATATTGAATACATAGACTTCGTCTTTCTCCTGTGAAAAGACTAAACAGCGACGTGTATCAGACGTTGACTTAGGATTTTTGGCAAATCCTCAACCCTCAACGGATTTGACGTGCTCTTACCGATTACCGTTTGAATCGGGCTTACATGCGGATTGTTTTAAGCCCGTTCTGTATGTGACGTTGTGCTAAAGGAATGAACTCTCTTAGACTTGATGCTACGTCTTCGAATATGTAGACTTCACCATTGTTACGGGAATAGACTACCCGGCAACGCGTGTTAGGCACTGACTTATCCTTACTTAGGATTCAGGATAAAAATCCCCAGACTCGGATTCTGGTGTCTTCTTCAATCGGTAAAAGACTAAACCGGCAACGCGTGTTAGGCGTTGACTTATCCCTGCTTAGGCTTCGTGATAAAATTCCCCGTGCGTGTGAGGCACGGATTATGGTGTTATCAATAACAACCTGCCATAATGTTGAATATGCGGTCTTTTGTCCTTTTTACGATCAAAGACTAACCGGCAATGCGTGTTAGACATAGACTTTGGGATTTTTGGCAAACCCCCAGCCATCAACGGGTTTGACGTGCCTTTACCGATTACCGTTTGAATCGGACTAGCATGTGAATTATTAAAACCCGTTTCACATGTAACGTTATGCTAAGAGAATTGTTTCTCTTAGACTTAATGCTATGATTTTGAATACATAGACTTCGCTATTTCTTACGGGAATATGGCATCCGGCAACGCGTATTAGGCGTTGACTCATCCCTACTAAGGATTCGGGATGAAAGTCCCTAGAATTATACTCTGGTGTCTTTTTCAATCAGTGAAAGACTAAACCGGCAATGCGTATTAGGCGTTGACTCATCCCTACTTAGGATTCGGGATGAAAGTCCCCAGAATTATACTCTGGTGTCTTTTTAAATCGGTGAAAGACTAAACCGGCAACGCGTATTAGGCATTGACTCATCCCTACTTAGGATTCGGGATGAAAGTCCCCAGAATTATACTCTGGTGTCTTTTTCAATCGGTGAAAGACTAAACCGGCAACACGTGTTAGGCGTTGGCTTATCTCTGCTTAGGCTTCGGGATAAAATTCCCCAGAATGGATTCTGATGTCTTTTTCAATCGGTGAAAAACTAAACCAGCAACGCGTGTTAGGCGTAGGCTTATCTCTATTTAGGAGTTGAGATAAAATTCCCCGTGCACAAAGTGCACGGATTAAAAGTTGGGAATTGTGTCTTTTCTCAGGGTAAAGACGGACTGGAAAATGGAAGAAGAAGAATTTTATATTCTATCTCCCGGCACTGAAGAGGAAGAATTTTATATTCTATCTCCAGTTGGAAAGGAAACTCAAGGTGGGATTTCCACCCCTAGAATCCGAAATGATGAAACTAAGAGTGGGATCTCCACTCCGAGAATCGGAAAGATTCAAACGACCCTAACTTTTATAGGATTGGTCATTCGATCCAAAAAGAGTCCCTCATTTATTGAGGAGAAAGCCCAATTTCGACCCTAACTTTTATAGGTTTGGTGGAAAAAGGAAAAGATGGAAGTCTTTTGTTTATCGAAAAGGATAACTCAATCTTAGTCCTAACTATCTTCAGGTTTGACTAAGTAAAGTTGGAGACAATCCTAACTTTTATAGGTTTGATTGCTCAATTGAAAGTGGACCTCTCGTTCATGAAAGGAATCGAGAGGAGAATCTGGTTGTGGCCCTAACTTTTATAGGTTTGACCAAGGAAGCAGTGGAAGTGGGAGGTTTGAGATGATCTTACCTTTTACAGGCGTGATCGTTCAATTTGAAAGTGGACCTCTCGTTCATGGAAGGAATCGAGAGGGGACTTTGGTTGTGGTCCTAACTATAGGAAGGTTTGACCAGGTAGACAGTGAGAGTGGGAGTACAAATCATAGTGGGGGTTTAGTGTTTATCACCTTGTTCGTAATTATTGGGTTATCCCTAAGAAAATTACATATAGCGTTCTTCTGGGAACTTCCCATTACATGAATCATCTACCCCCAGCTTCTTTCTTGGAACTGGGTCTGACTTTATACTCCGTTACATGTCCGGGTTATCCTTAAGAATATTAGCGTAACATTCTCCAGGAACTTCCCATCAACGGTAGGAAACAGTTTAGACTCATATACCTATTGGAGTATCAGGGAGCAGTTTATACTCGTATACTCTTCGGAGTGTTGAGAAGCAGTTTATACCCGTATACTCTTCGGAGTATTGAGAAGCAGTTTATACTCGTATACTCTTCAGAGTATTGTCGTTCTTATTTGGCTTATCCTAGCGTTATGACGCCGGCTTCAACCAAGGTTTGGATGCTATTCTTTAAAGTAAAGCAAGCCTTGGTGGGATGAAGGATCCTCCTGTGGTACGCGCAGTACTTCGGATCCGCAGTATTGTCAGCTTCCTCCTGATTCGTGATGGGCGGCAGCTTGATCTTGTTGCTTTCAAGAAGGGTCTCGAAGATGGCTAGAACGTCTTCGTCCTTGAATGAGTACTCTTTTTGGAGCCTCGGATCCAAACTATTCTGCTGTCTTCGGGACTGCTGTTGTGACGTCTGATTAACGTAGCCAACTGTTGTTGGTGTCTTTCCCTCATTATGGAAAACGAGACCCGGATTCAGAGGATTAGTCATCGGTTGGCATCTTTCAACCTTCCTCCTCCTAAGGAATTGTTCGGCCTTCTCTCTGTGCGCCTTCAACTCTCTCCAGGTATTGAGTGGCTCTACTCCCATAACGTCCAAGATGTTAATGGACGGATTGTTATGACAAGTCTGCAAGACGAATTCCTCCGTGATGGGATCCTTGCAGTTCATTGCCTGGTTGCGGAAGCGTTTGATGAAGATATCCACCGACTCTCCGTCTTTTTGTTTCTCATCGAAGAGTGTCCTGATCGACACTTCGGCGTCATCATCGAAGAAATGAGTGAGGAACATGCTTTCCAGGTCCTCCCAGCTGTTGATGCTTCCGGGCTTGAGGCGGCGGTACCAATCGAAGGCAGGCCTGCGAAGGGTGCCAACAAATGACCGGACCATCAGAGGCTCGTTGCCAGAGATCGCTCCCAAATGGGACTTGAAATAGATCAAGTGCTGAGTGGGGGAACCCTTCTCGTCGAACGGCGTGAAGTTGATCAGGTTGAACTTCGCCAGATACGGCATCGATTCCCATTCTTTCGGGTAAGGACACGGAATGCCGGTCTTCTTTACCTCTTAAGCAGACATCAGAGCATCAATTTTTCTCTCGAGATCCTTCATCTTTTTGTCCTCATCTATATCCTGTTTTGGACAATTCCTGAAAGGAATAACGGGGCCACCCCCAGCATTATCATCTTTGGTGAGACCAACCCCAGTATTATTGTCCTTAGTGGGACCACCCCCAGCATTGTGTTTATCCACATCTGAATCGCTACCTGCTTGGTTAGCAGTGTTGCGACGCCTGGATTCACCTAGCTGATTCGACAAAGCTCGGATGTGTTGGTCATGCATTTGTCTCATCTCCTGCATAGCCATTTCCATTTCGATTTTGAATGCTTCTTTCTGCTTGGCTAGAGCATCCTCAATGATTTTGGTTATTTGCTCGGTGTTGACCATGAACACTTCCCGAGCTTGTCCTATGCTAGACGTTGTATCGTCAGAGGCGATTGCGGAATAAGAATCTGAGAGTTCGTCATCGAAATGTATTCCTTCATGGACACCCTGGTAATCATTATGTCCAATGATTTCTAGCTGAAGCTGAGATATTTGTTGGGTTATTCCCGAACCGACTCCTCTTCCTGGAGAGAAATTAGGGTTGGAACCACTTGAAACAATCGGAGATTTTCCCTTATTGACCATGTTGATGGTAACTTCTGGGAATTTATCATCTCGAGTAACCGATCTTCTTTAGTGGAAACGCCTTGATTTGGGCTTCGTCGTTCCATCGGAGATTCTCTCGAATACCGAGACCCTCCGCGGAAACGCCTTGATTTGGGCTTCGTCGTTCCATCGGAGATTCTCTCGAATACCGAGACCCTCCGCGGAGCGATCTTAGGACAGCTACACGCTGATGATACCGTCCTGATAATTTTGATACACGGACAGTAAGAGTCCGCTTCCCGGATACTTCTCTTTAGAGATTTATTCGTACCCCCAGCCTGATAGTACAACTCATCGACGTTGCGGTCGGAGTAACCTATCGGCTGCTTACATAGATTCTCAGGTATAACGCGTTCGTCTGTCTTAAGCGTTTTCCTCTGAGTAAACATTGCCTTGTTGGCATCTACAGGAGTCACACTTTTGGAATCACACCCTTGTGAGGGTGAAACCTTAACGGGCTCCTGGTTTTCTGCACGCACCTCCGAGCGGGCTGTTGTAGAAATTAATTTGCCACGAGGTCGCGTACGACCCCCAGTCCGGATGTTGGCTCGAAGCTCCTTCAACGAACTCAAACTTTCCTTAACAGGTGCTTTTCCTCGATCCTCGGGTAGAGAACCGATGCGATCCTTCAATGGGACTCTAGCTTTGGGGAGATCCATGTTGTCATAGAGCTTCATCGGAAGTGCGGGAGCAGGGTCTGGAGTTAACGAAGGCCGGAGAGCAACGTTGCCTGCTTTTGCCTTAGGCGCTGATTTGGCTTTTGGCACCCAAACTTGTTTGGATCTCGACGATCTCTTAACTGCCTCTTCCTTTTGCATTTCACGTGCTTTTCATGCAAGGATCCTCGTCTGCGCTAGCTGTGCGCGGCGCTTGTGGATACGCTCCTCAAGAGTTGAACGAGTTCATTTGACATGAACCCATTCGTTAGTAGGTGGTCGGGAAGAGGTGTCCAAAGCTGGTCGTGGCGACAGATTAGCCATTTGGCGCTTTCTGAACTCCAGATCTGCTTGGTAATGGAGTCCATCCACCTGATCCAAAGCCTTGGCGAATTGGCGCGCGAGGCGTTTTCGTTTCCTTTGACGTGCTCTCTTTGATAGAGTTGGCGCGCCTTCAGCAGTCGACTCCTTTATCGTGAAGGAGTTCAGATCTGCAGATCTGGTCTCATTGGATGCCGGCGGACCGTTGTCAGGTACAACTGTAGCATCGGCTATGGGGAGATCGATTTCTTGGTTCTTCAGATCTGGAGACCGACGGATCTTCTGGGAGGAGGAGGCCTTCCTGCACCTGCAAGGAGAGGCAGATCTGGAGGAGGAGGAGGAGACATACTCCTCGAACTTCTGCTGGTCGAACTCGTATTCGACCTCTTCTGCCACGGGGATCTTGATCGTCGGCTGTGGCACGACAACCTCGGCAGTGAGGCTGTTGGCTCTCACTGTGGTCGTTAGTTTGTTTGCAGTGAAAGTTGCTATTTCCATTGTTATCGAATCTATTACAACTTTAGTTGTTACAATAAACTCGAATGAATGATTGCTGAAAAATTGGGCAGAGCTTTGTCTATCCGCGAAGGGATCGAGAAATCGTAGCTCTTATCTCGGCGAAGTGAAATAATCACTCTTCTTAAGATTACCACAACGGGATAATCTTAAGGAACGGATCCGAGAAACTGTAGATCTGACGAATCTCTCTCTCTTGTGTTGAAGAACTGGATCCGATCTCTCCTCCTCCTCTCTAAAATCCGTGCACCTTCAGTCTTCAATCCGGCAGGGCTTCGCCTAATCTCCAAAATTCCAGATCCCCAAAAAATGAGGCCTAAGGCTTGTATTTATAGGCTTTAGGGGGGGGGGGGCGGGGAATACAATCTTAAAGCCCAAATCTGCCTTGGAGACACCCTAGGGTGTCTCTACTTGATCCGAGACACCCTAGGGTGTCTCGGTTTGGGCCGAGACACCCTAGGGTGTCTCGGCCTTAGCCGAGACACCGTAGGGTGTCTCGTTGGTTCGAGACACTCCATTGAGGTGTATTCATCCGCTTCCGCTGTAAATTCTTCGTCCGAACTCGGATTTGAGTGATTCAAAATGCGTTGGAAAGCTGACGAAGAGTTCTATCAGCTCTGATGGTTAGATCATCTGTTGAATCAATGAGACACGAAGGGTATTATTCTTTTTGTAAACATCGCGGGGCTCCTGATTAACCCGTACCTTCGTTAGTTCACGTAGTTCGTCGATTCACTTCAATCGTTCATCGACATCAATCGAACTCCTGTGAACCGAATAGTGACGCTCATCGTCGTTCCTTAACATCGAGCTGTTCGTGGAGACCTATAGATAATTTTTGATGCCTACAAGCCCCTAGAGCGTTCAGAGTACCCAATAAAGTAGCTGCTAACTATTTTGGAGTCCAATTTCTTTTCATTCGGCCTATAAGGCCTTGCCTCAGCTGGACATCCCCAAATATGTAAATGCTTTAAACTGGGCTTTCGACCAGTCCAAAGCTCATAAGGTGTTTTAGCAACTGCTTTACTTGGTACTCTATTCAGAATGTAAGCTGCTGTCTTAAGTGCTTCTCCCCAGAGTGACTCTGGTAAAGAAGAATGAGCAATCATACTTCTTACCATATCCTTAAGAGTCCTATTTCGTCTTTCAGCTACACCATTCATGCTAGGTGAACCCGGCATGGTGTACTGTGGGACGATACCGCATTCCTCTAGGTATCTAGCAAATGGTCCTGGACGTTGTTCACCTGAACCATCATATCTACCGTAGTACTCACCACCACGATCAGATCTGACGGTTTTAATTCTTCTGTTGAGTTGATTCTCAACTTCAGCTTTATAGGCTTTGAACATGTCCAGAGACTCAGATTTTTCATGAATAAGATATAGGTGCCCATAACGTGAGTAATCGTCTATGAATGATATAAAATATTGTTGACCATTCGAGGATTCTGTAGGGAATGGCCCACAGATATCTGTATGTATCAATTCTAAGACATCCGAAGATATGTTTGCACCTAATCTCTTCACTTTGGTCTGTTTTCCCTTGATACATTCAACACATATGTCTAAGTCCGAAAAATCAAGGGAATCCAAAATGCCATCAAACACAAGACGCTCAACTTTACCTTTTGAGATATGACCCAAGCGCTTATGCCATAATGTCGCCGAATTTTCTTTATTTAATTTACGCTTAGTACCACGTGATTCCACATGCAAGGATTCATTATAAGAAGCAATTGTATCGAGCAAATATAGGTTATCATAAGTACTTAAGTAACCAGTTCCCTCAACATTTGAATTAAAAGATAAACTGAATTGATTGTTTCCAAATGAACAAGAATAACCTGATTTGTCCAATACAGAAACTAAAATCAAATTATGTCTAAAAGACGGTACTACAAAAGTATCTTTTAAATCCAAATAAGAACCAGTTCCTAACAACAACCTAAAGTGCCCAATTGCTTCCATATCTACCGATTGTCCGTCGCCCACAAAGATGTATCTTTCAACATCACTTGGCTTTCGGTAGCTCAGGCAACCCTGCATAGAAACACTTATGTGAGTAGTAGCACCAGAGTCTAACCACCAAGTGTTTCTAGGTACTGAAGCTAAATTAACCTCAGAACAGACCAAAGCAAGGAACGTACCCTTATTATCACGCCAGGCGTGATATTTTGTACAGTCCTTCTTTACATGTCCAGGCTTCTTACAGAAGAAACAACCCTGATTATCCTTATGTTGTTTCTTCTCAACTGGACCCTTAGCAGCTTCCTTATCATTCTTCCTTTTCTTGCCCTTATCCTTAGAGGCATAGGCCAAATGAGCACTTTCTGTCTTATCTTGCTTCAACCTGTCTTCTTCTTGCACACAGTATGAAATGAGCTCATTTAGAGTCCATTTCTCCTTTTGACAGTTATAACTGACCTTAAATTGGTTAAACTGTGCAGGAAGAGACAACAAAACCAGATGCACTAATAACTCGTCACAAAGATCGAGTTTAAGTGCCTTAAGCTTTGAAGCAATATGAGACATTTCCATAATGTACTCCCTGATATTTCCTTTGCCCTTATACTTCATTGAAATCAAGCGAGCTAAAAGCGTGCTTGTTTCTACCTTATCGTTTTTCGCAAAACGCTTCTCAATTTCGGCAAGGAAATCTTTAGCCTTAGTAATCCCTTCGGATTCTATGCCCCTGAAGGCTTCCGGAACGCCGCGCTTAATGATCATAAGACTCATGCGATTTGAACGCTCCCACTTCTCATGCTCCTTCTTTGCATCAGGAGTGCTATCCGCATTGAGAGGTTGGGGTTGTTCAGTTCTTAATGCATAGTCAAGATCCATGCAGCCAAGAACAATTAATATGTTCTCTTTCCAAACCTTGAAGTTTGTCCCATTTAGCATGGGAATTGAGTTGATGTTAGCAGAAATTGTTGCAGCAGATGCATTAGCTGAAATAAAACAAAAGAATGCTCACATCAATAACCATAATCAATAAAATTCAAATAATGACAATCCCCATCCAAGATACCGGCACAACATTAATATCAAGTCTTTGGACAGTAATATTAACTCGTAAGTGATACCTTGTTGCAATGATCAAACATTAACAATAACTCATGTCAAATAATGAAACTATCTTTGGATCGATCCATTATTCACATGTAAACCTTATAATTGTCACACGCTTATCATCGCAGATGGGTATACAGTCTAAATAAATATTAACCTTCCTTTGGGCCGATTAAATATTTACACGAAAGCATACACACAAACATCTCACATTCCTCATGAACAATCTACACAAGAGAGGTTACTTTGGCAACTTCTTGTTTCAATTAATCAATTGGAGTGAGAGACAACCTTAATACCTTAGTGTCATAATATTTGAATTAAATAATTGATTAAAAAGCCAAAATAGATTTAAATTAAAGAGTTTTAATTTAAATCAACTGAATTTCCAAAAAACTTAATTTGGGGTCTCATAGCTTAATTAGGGCCCATAACTTAATTAAATAAATTAAGTATACCAAAGTGGACCCATGAAAAGCCGAGGCTTAACCATAGTGAACATGAAGTTCGCTTGACTTCGAACGCGTGGTTCGACTGTATTAAGTACAAGACTCACTTAAGTACGAACGCGAGGTTCGTCTGAGAACGAACGCGAGGTTCGTTTGAAAAAGAACACGAGGTTCAACTTGAGAACGAACGCGAGGTTCGTTTGAAAAATGAACGCGAGGTTCAACTTGAGATACGAACGTGAGGTTCGACTGAAATACGAACGTGAGGTTCGACTAAAAACGAACGCGAGGTTCGACTGAAATACGAACACGAGGTTCGACTGAAATATGAACGCGAGGTTCGACTGAAATACGAACGTGAGGTTCGACTGAAATACGAACACGAGGTTCGACTGAAATACGAACGCGAGGTTCGACTTGAATTGAGCGCGAGGCTCACCTTAGAACTGAGCGCGAGGCTCACCTTAGAACGAACGCGAAGTTCGTTTAAATTGAGCGCGAGGCTCACCTTAGAACGAACGCGAGGTTTGTTTGATTTGAGCGCGATGCTCACTTGAGAACTGAACGCGAAGTTCGGTTGAATTTGAGCGTGAAGCTCACCTGAGAACAAACGCGAAGTTCGTTTGAGGTAACCACCTCCTTAATTTTCGCCACGAACACGAACCCTTAGGGTTTCAAACCGAAACCACCGCCGACCAGACCCAAAAAATTCCTTGATTTTTATTTTCAAAGAACCAGATCCATAATCGAAAAAAAAATTATGACCCAGATCCAAGAAAAAACCAAAGAAAAATCCAAAAAATTCTAAATGTTACTGTTTATCCGAAAAAACTTTACTGTTCATCCGAAAAAACGTTATTGTTCATCCTAAAAAAATTCAACAACCGTTACTGTTCATCCGAAAAGTTACTGAATCCAAACCAAAGATTTTAAGATCAAAAAACCCAATTTTAATCTTAATCTCTTAGAACAAATCAATATGGCTCTGATACCACTTGTTAGATCTACATAAAACTTGAGATCTAAAACCATATAGCCATGATTAATTCGAAGAGATTAACAAGAATCATAAAGGAGCGGAAGCTTATACCTGAATCCATTGCTTGAACTTGAGATGGGTTTTGATCTTCTAACCTTAGGGTTCTCTCTAGCCGAATTTCTCTCTAGATGGAGGTGAAGAGAATTAGAGAATGTAACCCTAGATTAGGGACCATAACCCCTTATTTATAGATGTTGTACATTTGCAATTTGGCCCCTCAACAAATCACAATTACAACCTGGTATCTGCACATATAACCTCATGACTTATTTAAATACCCAATTAACCCAAATTAATTGATCACTTTAGTGGGTTATCCTGAAAGATAGCAATACACATTGATTAATCATATGTGCCTACAAATAGATTTATTAGATTAAATCCAACAAGGCTGTCATTGGCTAGCAACTACTGACTGATTTCAAAGTAAACACTACCTCTTACCTACTTTTTCATAGGCAAAATGACCAGATTTATATATTTTGTAGAGGCTTGGTGACAAGTTGGTATATTTTCTTTTAGTTTTATCAGATTGGTATATTTTCTCAACTCCGGCGCCATATAGACCTTAAATTTGGCCGGAGTTACTATTCCGACCAGTGCTGATGGGATTTTTTATAAAAAAACACTCATCAAATATAGTTTCCTGCTCCTACCCCCTCTCCCTCCTCCTCCTCATCCTCTTCAAACTCCCCCTCTCCCTCATCCTTCTCATCCTCTCCCTCCTCCTCCTCCTCATCCTCTTCAACCTCCCCCTCCTCCTCTTCCTCCCTCCTCCTCCATTCGCAACAAACCACCACCAAGCCAAAACCCTAGACTAAACCATAAACCAATTCACAGAGTACATTGTAGTAGCAATCAAGAACCCATCAACTGCCACAATCTCGCCTGTAGTGTCCATGATGATGTCCTACTCTGAAGCGGGGATCACCGATATCTTCGTTATCCGATGGCACATGTGCTTGAAACCTTGACATCGAGGGTCGTCGAAATACAATCAGAGGAAGCTGATGAAGCTGGAGTTGTCACTGGAGGGGAAGAAGAGGCTGACGACAGAGAGGTTGGAGCGGGAACGTAGGGTGCAAAGGTGGTTGCTGGCAATGGGGTCGATGGAGGGAGAGAAGGAGCAGAGGACATCGTCCGCGAGGGCGGAGCGGGAGGAGGAGGGGAGGAAGGAGGAGGAGGGGAGGAAGGAGGAAGAGGAGTCGAGGAAGGAGTTGACGGCGGCGAGGACGGAGGAGGAGGAGAGAGGCGGAGGGATTTGGAGGGAGGGGAGGAGAGATAAAGTCGGCCACGACACACATACCGCTTCGACCACTGCAGGTTTTGCAGTCGCTAATGCTAATCTGTTCGGTTTTGCAAATGGAACTGCTCGAGGAATGGCAACTCGAGCCAGGTTGGTTATGTACAAAGCTTGCTGGGGATTCTATGGATGACCGGTCTCTGACATAGTTGCTGCCATCGATGCTGCAGTCAAGGATGGTGTTCATATCCTCTCTCTGTCTCTTGGTGGAGGACCTGAAGAATTCGATGTTGATGTTGTCGCTATCGCCGCGTTTGCTGCTGTTCGCAATAGCATATTTGTCGCATTTTCTGCAGGCAATATATGGGGGAGGTTGAAGAGGATGAGGAGGAGGGAGAGGGGGTAGGAGCAAGAAACTATATTTAATGAGGGTTTTTTTGCTAAAAATCCCATCAGCACTGGCCGAAATAGTAACTCCAGCCAAATTTAGGCCTATATGGCGCCGAAGTTGAGAAAATATACCAATCTAACAAAACTAAAAGAAAATATACCAACTTGTCACCAAGCCTCTACAAAATATACCAATTTGATCATTTTGCCCTTTTTCATATATACGTGGATACATAGACACACACACGCTCCAGCACGCATGCACACACGCCCCTAGCAAAATGAAGTAATAAGAGATATGAGTAATAACATCCACCTACTTCTACTTCAACGTAAAAATTAGGATTAGCCATTGGTAGAACATTTAATAATTTAACTCACCTTATACCTAGCCCTATCCAAAAAGCTCGCCGGCCCGGAACCCGACCCGGCACGGGGTCGGCCCAGAAACCTGGTGGGCCAGACCCAATTCCGGGTCCCCCTGCTGGCGCCCTACTCGGACCTGGCCCGGCCTGGAACAATTCCGGCCGGGCAATGAAACCGGGCCGAGCGGCCCGAACCCTGAACTCGACCCGCCCGAAACGGTCACCCTTGGTGACCATTGCGGGCAAAAATCCGGGCCGGGCTGGGTTGAACGGTCACCAAGGGTGACCGTTTTCGCCAAACGGTCACATTTGTGACCGTTTTGGCCGGGCCGGGCCGGGCCGACCCGGTCCGGCCAAAATGGTCACAAATTTGACCGTTTTGGTCTGGTCGGGCCGGGCGGTTCGGTCAAAATGGTTATTTTTTATGTTTTGACCGTTTTGCCCCTTACAACGGTCAAAAAACGGCTATTTGGTGAGGGGTTTTTTGGTCATTTGTCTAGGAGCCTCTCTCTATAAATAGAGGGGGGTTTTCACTTCTTCTCCTCACACCAAAACCCATCTACTTCTCTCTAATACTCTCTTATACAATCTTATACTCTCTTATAATCTCTTATATTTTCTAATCCTTTCATCAAATGGCTTCTGAATCTGATTATGAAGAGCAAAATCTATCTCCTACCGATATTGAACAGAGTTCTCCTACAACAACAGCTACTCCTCCTACCGATCCTACCAGTGGTAATCCTAAATCTGGTGGTGACGAATTTGCACTAAGAGCTCCCAAAAGGCCAAGATCCGATGTGTGAAATTTTTTTTTGAGAAGATAGACGTCACCAAGGATGAACACGGTAGGATCCTCACCCTGAAGACTAAATGTACGTTGTGCGGCCGAATTTTCCAAGCTCATCATAAGAGCGGCACCAATCACCTCAAACACCATATAGAAAAACACAACAAATGTCAGACTCCTCAAGGTGATATTCGACAATTTATGATTTCTCAATCCTCCTCTTCTGGTAGTCTCGGTACTTAGAATTATGTCGCTTCGCGAGCCAGAAAATACGTCATCAGGTTTATCATTCTTAAAAATCTTCCTTTTAAATTAGTAGAAGATGATGAATTTGATGATTTGTTTAGAGATGGTTTTTATCTTAATTTAAAAAAAAATTCTCGTCAAACCTGTCAACGTGAAATTTTAAAACATTATCACACGGAACAAGGAAAAATAATTCTTTATTTTAAAATTTTAAACTGTAAATTTTCTTTAACTTCTGATATTTGGACATTTAGAGCACAAACAAGTTATTTATGTATCACAGCACACTAGATTGATGAAAATTAGCAAATATTTAAAAAAGTTATTTCTTTTATTACAATTGAAGAGTCACATACTAGTATTAATGTAGCCAATTTAATAGTTGAAGAACTTATGAAACTAAAAATTGATCAAAGAATATTTTCTCTTTCACTAGATAATGCAAGTAATAACAATGTAGCTGTAGATTATCTCAAAATAACTCTGTCATTGCCCTGTCATGGTGAACTTTTTCATATTAGATATATATGCCATATTTTAAATTTAATTGTTCAAAGTGTATTTACTGAAATTAAACCAATGATAGAAAAGGTTAGAACAGTTGCTTATATGCATACTGTTTCTAAACAAAGACTTAAAAGATGGAAACAAATGTGTAAAAGAAAAAATATTAAGGCTAGACTAATTCCTATGGAAACAAATGTGTAAAAGAAAAAATATTAAGGCTAGACTAATTCCAAAAGATGTTGACCATAGGTGAAATTTCACCTATGCAATGTTAAGTGTGACAATAGAATATAAAGAAATTATAAATGATTTTATAAATTATTATGCTTCTAGTTCTAGCTCTGGTAGCACTTATGGAATAACTAAAGATGAATGGACAATTATATGTAATTTAAATAAGATGTTACAAGTTTTTTATGATGCTACTATGTTATTATCTAGTTGTTATTATCCAACTATTACTTTAGCTGCTCTACAAATTTTAAATATTCAAAAAAAAATTTGCTAAATATCGTATGGATGATACTTTTGGAGCTATAATTTTTCAAATGTAGATCAAATTTAATAAGTATTTTAGGCTTATTCCTCATATTTTTGGTTTGGGGTTCTTATTGATCCATGTTTGAAGGATATTGGTCTTCGAAGTTTGTTATAATCATTGTATGGTGGACAGATTATAGACTTAGATGATGGATCCACCCTTATTGCTAATTCTCATCATTTAGCTAGTAGAAATTATTTTCAAATATTATATGATGAGTATGCAACTAGACATAGTGTAGCTGCACAACAGTCTGCAGTTTCGGTGCCTTCGAGCTCAAGCCGAGGTAAAAGTATAAGTTTTGATAGGCATGCAATGGTATCTGAGCTAACTGGTGGGTCTAGACTTGGATCATCGTTGGAGGTTTCTAAAATAGATGAATATTTATCAGCTTCTTTAGTTAAATGTCAAGGAAATGCTTTAGATATTTTGTAATGGTGGAGAGTATATGGATCAGTTTCATATAGTTAAATGTCAAGGAAATGCTTTAGATATTTTGTAATGGTGGAGAGTATATGGATCAGTTTCATATCTTATACTTTCCACCATGGTTCCTTACTTACTAACGGTGAAGGTTTCGACGGTAGCTTCGGAATCCGCCTTTAGCATAGCAGGACGTTTGATAGACGACCACAGTACATGCTTAGATCTGTATACTGTATAAGCGCTAATGTGCTTACAAGATTGGTGGAGGTACGAGAAGTGAATACAAGGCATCGATCGGATGGCTGGAATTTAAGATAAGTTTGAAGAGTTAGGACTAGCAGATAGATATAAAGATTAAACAATATTCATCAAATTGTAATTTTTATTTCTTAGCTTTAAATGTGTAATGAATTATTTTGGAAATAGTTACAAATGATAGTGATATAGGTGAGTAGGTGTCAACCTAGTTGGGATGTACTCATCTATTGTGATGCGACGAATTCCGAAATAAATTTATACTTGTAAAAAATTTACTGATTATTAATAAAGAAGTTATTTTTATCATCTTTCATTTTTATAATTTTTTTGTATTTGTAATTTATGTCATTTCAAGTTATTAATAATAAGATTGTTTTTATTTTTATTTTTTGTAATTTTTTATATATTTTTTAAATTTTAAAGAGATTTGTAAAAATTAAAAAAAAAACAAACAAAACCCGGGCCGGCCCGAGGCCACCGAGCCCCGGCCCGGGGCCGGTTTTCCGGGCCAGGACCGGTTTTCCGGGCCGGGACCGGGCTCCGTTTTTGCCGGGCCGGGCCGGGCCGGATGGACAAGCCTAATTAGAGCCAACATGTGAAGCTATACTACACACACAAAAAATACATATCAGTTCTTCCAAAAACGGCTATGAGACTCCCCCTTTAGACAAAAACATGGCTACGAGTCTAGCTTCCATAGCTTCACTATATACACAATAAAACATAATCCAAAATTAGTAGCATGTCACAGAATGTAAAACAAACTAAGTTCATAAAATTTTAAAAAAATGCATTATCTGAAAATATTTTCTACAAAAGCGATATCAAGTTGAAGTATGTTAGGATTACACTAGTAGGATTGGACGAAGCTTTAAAATTTTGAAGCATGCTACAAAAATTAGGATAATTTAATACCATATTTGAAGATTTTTATTTTAGAAAGAAAATGTGATCATTTTAAGAGTGCTTGCTGTTGTGGGGATTCACATATATTGTACCTCATAGTGTGATTTCAGGTGAATTGTGTCAAAAATTTTAAATTAGTCCACAAATTTGAATTGCTGATGAAAATAGACGTATAGTAAAATGATCCAATTCTAATGATCTTGGTTCCAGTAGAGTGCTACTCTGCTTTAATGTCTAACCGAGTCTAGCTGACTGAAGCTTTTCTACAAACATATGATGTGCGTAACAGTTCATCCACTCAAAGCCACACTCTTCAAGGTACAACATTACGTGGGGGCAATTAGATTTTCTCATTTCCTCGAGCCATTGCATAACTTTAAGCTTTTACTCAAAGGATAACACCGAGACAATTTGGGACTACTACTAGTACGTAAAATTTCAAAAAGAAAAAAAAAAGAACAAAATTAATTGCAATGTTTGTGACTAAATCTAATCAAGAAAAAAACATTAAAAAAGGAAAGAACGAGTTACGATTAGAAAAAAAATTAAAATATATAAATTAGCTAGATAACACAAAAATATCCCTAAATTAAAATAAAATAAAGAGTTTAAATCCGTAAATCCTAACCTCAATTGGCATGAGAACTGGGGGATATTGTTGCACTTTCAGGCAAGGAGTTCCACCGAGGGAAGTTGATAAAGACCGTTGGGAATTCGTCCCATCGACAACCTGTCAAATGAACCCTCTCGCGTAACGTGCCCTCTGGATCTTGTGTTGAAAGAAGGTAATAAGAAATCACAACAAATAAAAAAAAAACTTTGCAAGGAAAAAATAGAAGAAAAAGAACAACAAAATTTTAATGAGGTTCGGCAACTTGCCTACGTCCTCGGGAGCCACACAAAAAATTTCTTTTGAATATTAAAGAAGATTACAAAGCTTGCAAGAGATGATCTCAAACTCCTTGAGATCACTCAAAAATTTTGAATATTAAAGAAGATTACAAAGCTTGCAAGAGATGATCTCAAACTCCTTGAGATCACTCAAAAAAAGAACTCTCTTTTTATTTCTCAAGGCGCGAGCAAGAGATGATCTCAAACTCCTTGAGATCACTCAAAAAAAGAACTCTCTTTTTATTTCTCAAGGCGCGAGATTTTTCTCTAAAAAATCGCCGCTCAAGGCGCTGCAAAAATCACCGCCAAAATCGCTATAGGAATCGCTCTACCAAAAGTCACGTTTAAATGGCGGCCAGAGTTCCCTATTTATAGGGAAACCCTAGGTCAAAACAGATTAGGAATCTGTTTTCTACGAGTTCGCCTGACTGCGAAGCTTGCTTGTATGACTTATATTCACCTGAACATAGTCAAGCTCGCTTGAACTGCTTTGCCTGCACTTGGAGCTTGCCTGCACTTGGAGCTCGCCTGAACCTCCAAAGCTCGCCTGATCTTCCAAGTTCGTCTGAACTTCCAAAGCTCGCCTGAACTGTAGGTTCGCCTGAACTCAGCTTCGAGCTTCACCTGAACTTCCAAGTTTGCCTAAACTATCAAGTTCGCCTAAATTATCAAGTTCGCCTGAACTTCCAAGTTCGCTTAATTTCTTAACTTAGAGAAATCTTTGCTTTGCATGCTTGTTCTAAAATTTGGGTCTACACTCGAAACCAACAATCTCTCACTTGGAGACCAAACCTCCGCCAACAAGCTCTCTTCAACTTAGCAAGCACCTTCTCCTACTCGGAGAATCTTTTTCTTCAATTTAATATCTTTCTCATTGTGTGGCTCCTCCCTCATCTTCTACGCATGAAGGCCAACTGAAGTTGCGCACAACTCGAGTATCTGAAAGATCACTGCATTTGTTAATATATCTGTAGGATTTTGGCTCCACAAAATCTTCTTTAATAGTAACTTCTAATCCTCTATCAGCGAGCATATGAAATGGTAACGTACGTCGATGTGCTTCGTTCTGGCATGATATATTGGGTTCTTAGCAAGGTGTATAGCACTTTGGCTATCACAATTAAGAACTTCGTTCTCCCGTTTCAGACCTAACTCTTCCAGACACCCGGTTAACTAAATCATCTCCTTACTGGCTTCAGTCACTGCGACATACTCTGCCTCACTCGTGAATAAAGTTACTATCTTCTGCAAACGTGAGACCCAACTTACTGCTATCGACCCTTAGGTATAAACATACCTCGTGGTACTTCCCTCGTATCATGATCACCGGTGAAATCTGCATCCATGTATCCCTATAGTACCAACTCTTTTCTCTTAAAACATAGTGGCATATCCATATTCCCTCTTAAGTAGCACAATATCCACTTCATGGTCTCCCAACGCTGCTTCCCTGGGTTACTTGCAAATCTGCTCACAACTCACATTGCATGGGCGATATCCGGCCTCGTGCAAACCATTGCGTACTGAAGACTACTATTGTACCATAATCTTGGAGCCTATTTCAAACCGTACAAGCTCTTCTTGAGCCTGTACACCATCTTTTCTTTACCTTCCTCAATAAAGCCAACAAGTTACTTCATGTAGATTTCTTCATCCAAGTCACCATTATAGGGGAGTAAAATTAATTCCCGAAAAGACGGAGATTTATATTGATAAGAATGGTTTATTATAAATCAAGAAATCAAATTATAATAGAAGTGAAGAGAATGCTCTTCTTGTTTAACGTTGGATCTTCGGTAGCGATAGGATGCCTCTCTCGAATGCTTGCGTCCAGTTTGCTTCCCTTGGATGATCTGAAGGTTGTGGGCAAGCTTCAGTTTGCAGTAGAAGCTTGATTGGATGAGTTCAATCAACCGAGGCCCAAACACGTGCTTATGCTTGTGGGTCAAAGATACCATGAATTCGATCTTCTTGAATGACAAGAAGTTCGTTCTCCAAAGAACAAGACTCCACCAACGGCGTGCCAGGAACAAGACGGATCTCAAGTCCAAGATGTTCTTGAGATCTCTCAAATTCGCCCTCAAAGAGGTCAGGTCCTAAGACCATTTCTCTATGGCTGCTCATGGCCTTTTATAAAGAGGAAGGAGCGGGTAACCACTCTCTTAAATCATGGGAAGTGACCATTCCCATACTGGGTATGGCCATAAGGAGAATCATGACCAATCACTTAAATCGTGGGAAGTGATCATTCCCATACTGGGTATGGCCATGAGGAGAATCATAGCCATTCCCTAAAATCATGGGAAGTGACCTCTCCCATGCCTTAAGTGGGTGGGCATGGCAAGCTTGCGGGCGAGCTTACCTTGTGCAGGTGAGCTTCTAGCTGTCAGGCGAGCTTGAGTCATGCAGGAGAGCTTCTAGCTGTCAGGCGAGCTTGTGTCATGCAGGCGAGCTTCAAGCTGTCAGGCGAGCCTAGATCATGCAAGCGAGTTTCAAGCTGTCAGGTGAGCTTGGCTCATGCAGGCTGTAGGCGTATAAAACTACCTATAGGTCCCTTAACACAGCTCGACAACGCCGATTCGACGAACCGACTATCGGGCGACGTATGCAGACACGATTGTTAGTCCACAACGCCGAAGCCAAGCGATACGCGACGAAGTGGATTAACGAGGCTACGAAGCTAATGAACCGCACGCAAACAACGGAATAAATCCACTCGCGTGCGGAATCAAGCTAACGGGTTGAAGAGTCAACGAGTCATCCAACCAAAGGCGGACTCGGACGAATCACGATCGAATCAAGATCAGTTTCAGACTCGAACTCAGAAGTGGATTTACTGCCAAATCAGGAATCAGATTTACTGCTAAATCAGATCAACAAATAGAGTCTAAGTCAATCGAATCACGGACTGAACCGAAAAACGGATACAACGACAAAACGACAAAACCCAAACCCTAGGGGACTCGGCCAAAAACCGAGCCACCTCTAGGTGGCTCGGTGGCCGAGCCACCCATGGGTGGCCGCCCAGATCTGTGCGCGGGCACAGATCTGAGAGCCTATAAATAGGCCCTTGAGTGTTCATTTTGGAGGCGAAGCCCTGCTGGATTGAAGACTCAGATTCTGAAAAAGATTGAAGCTTTGGGACTGTGAGGACTTGCTCTTCCAGATCTGGTGCTCGGCGATCGTCAACGCCAAATAAGGTAAGAGTTCGAGAGGACCGGATCTCAGATTTACGCATGCGTACTCCGGATCAAAGCTTGGTCTTTGATCCCGAGATTTGGGCGATTGTTTCCTTGGTGAACCAATCCCCTCCGGTTATTATTTCCTTGGTGAAATAATACTCGTCATACTGCGTAGATCCGACCGGATCTGATCGACGGTGGTCCACGGATAAACCCCGGCGCAGGCAAAGAACCCACACAAAGCGAGCGACCGCAAAACAGGAGCTCGCGATTTGTTCGACAAACAAGGATAAAAAGTTATAATCTTTCTTTTCTTTTATTTGATTTTCATTGTAACTGGATCTTATAAAAAGACCGGATCTTTTGTAACTCAAAAAGTTGTTATTTGAGATTGCAATGGAATCAATTACAAAGAAAGACATGATTTTTCCCACGAACAATCTGGCGACCACAGTGGGAGCCGCCGATCTCGCTGTCGAGATCAGAGCGTCGCAGCCGCGGATCGAGATCCCGGTCGTGGAGGAGGTCGAGTACGAGTTCGACCAAGCCAAGTTCGAGGAGTACGCTTCCCCCGCAAGTCCAAGAAGTTCTCCTCCAGGAGAAAGGCTCGTTGGTACGAAGATGTTGAAAACACCAACGAAGATCTCGCCCCGCTGGATGCCAAAGTCACATCGGGTGAGATTCCTCCAATTCCCAACCAGGTCGGATTTGCTCTGGCCAACCCTTCTCCCGCAGGGGCGTGGTGACTCTCTCGAAGAGAGCCCGCCAAAGGCAACGTCAACGCCTTGTGAAACAATTCGCAAAGGCCATGGAGTCAGTTGACGGGATCCGCTACAACGCGGATTTGAAGAACAAAAGAGGCAAAAAGCCTCAACAATCGATGAATGGTGGTTCCTCTAAGCCGCCAACAATGGAATGGGTCCGTGTCAAACGGAACCGATCAACGCTGGAGGAGCGCATTCGCAAGCGTCACGCACTATCAGCGCAGGCACAGACTCAAGCTGAAGAAGCCCGTAGGAAGTTGCAGAAAGAGGTGGCCAAGAAGCCGCCATCAACCAGCAAAGTTTGGAGGCCAAAGTCTGAAGCGGCGGTTCAGACCCAAGAGCGTCAACTGCAGCCGTTGAAAGTTCAACTTCCGGCGAATCAATCCAAACCGCCGATGATTTTCACAACTGCTCCAGGAGATCCCGTAGGACCATCCCAGAAAAGGAAGTCAGTCTTGGAGCGCCTCGGTCCAATTCCCGATGAAAAAGGCAAAATTCCAATTCAAGGACGTTTGGGCCCACTAAGAAAGCCCTGAACGAATCAACATGCTGGGGGTCGCCGCAACCCTCAACATGACAAAGAAATCATGGCACCCAAACGCACTACTTTGCGCATTGAAGTCCAGGAGCCCGTTGAGAATTCAAGCCCACAAAGGCGCGTTTCGAGGCGCGTGACTCTCGAAAGTCCGAAGAAGGTAATTCGCTCTCAGAAGAAGACGTTGTCATCTGATGATGATTACGTTATACCTGAGAAATCGTGCCAACATACGATAGGTTGCTCCGACTTTCAAACGGACGAGCTATACTATCGTGCTGGGGGTACGAGCAAAGCCAGAAAGAGAAGCCCTCGAAGGCTAGAAACTCAGTGCCCTTGTTCAAAGCTCATTCGGGCGGTACTGTCTGAGTGCAACTGCATCAAGGCAGTCCCCGAAAGAGTTACTGTTTTCGAAAGGCTCAGTACCGAAACGCTGAAACCAAGAAGAAGGGTAATTGAAGACGGAGAATTTCCGAGGGTCACCACCAACATGACCAGCAGAGGGACATCAGCACGGGATAATCTCGAGTCGATCCTGAAAGCATCCCAGCCTAGAACTCGTCTGTAGTCCGGAGCCATTGCACTAGGAACTTATGGTAGGGTTCGGACAAGATTACCATCAGAAGATGAAGAATCGGATTCCTGCTCTGCTGTCGCATCAGACAATACGGTGTCCAGCGAAGGACAATCCCGCGAGTCATTCATGATAAGCGCGGAATAAGTGGCCAAGATGCTCGAAGAAGCCATGGCTAGACAACAGGAGAGCTTCAGGTTCGAAATGCAGATGGCCATGCAGAGTATGAGAGAAATGCATGAGCAACAAATTCAGGCACTGACGAAACAACAAGGTGAACCAAGCCGCCGTAACCAGGTCGTTCAGGAAGAGGAGCATACGGATACGGATGAAGCTCACAATGCCAATGATCCTCCCATCAATGCAGGGGGTGGTAATGAGGATGCTAGTTGTAATGCCACACTTCCGCCTCAGAATTGTGCTAACGAAAACACAGGCGAAAGTCTGAAGATTAAGAACCTCGAGAGCAAAATCAACACATTGATCTCCGCTCAAGAGACGAAGAAAATAGGCATTCCCTGTCCATACCCAAGAGATTGGGAATCGATCCCATATCCGGCGAAGTTCAACCTAATTAACTTCATGCCGTTTGATGAGAAGGGTTCGCCCACTCAGCATGTGATTTATTTCAAATCACACCTGGGGGTAATCTCTGGCAATGAGCCTCTGATGGTGCGGTCATTCGTCGGCACTCTTCGCGGAGCCGCCTTCGATTGGTATCGCCGCCTCAAGCCAGGTAGCGTAAACAGCTGGGACGATATGGAGACCATGTTCCTCACAAATTTCTTCGACGACGACACCGAGATGTCTATCGGATCATTGCTCGATGAGAAACAAAAGGAAGGGGAGTTGGTCGACACCTTCGTCAAGAGGTTCCGGAACAAGGCGATGAATTGTCGGGACTCGATCACTGAGGAGTTCATTCTCCAGACTTGCCACAACAACCTTGCATTGGACGTGTTGGAGGCAATGGGAACAGCACCGTCTGACACTTGGAAAGACTTGAAGGTGCGTGGTGAACAAGCCGAACGCTTCCTCCGAAGGAAGAAGGCCGAGAGGAACCGACCGACGGTTAATCCGCTCAACTCAAACTTCGCCTCTCGTGGTAAGGGCAAGGCACCTGCAGCTGCTGATGCAAAGAGAGTATTCCTTCAAGGATGAAGACGTTCCAGCCATCTTCGAATCCCTCCTTGAAGGTAACAAGATCAAGCTACCACCTATCACAAATCAGGAGGAAGCTGACAACACTACGGACCCAAAGTACTGTGCATACCACAGGAGGGTCGTTCATCCCACCAAGGATTGCTTTGCTCTCAAGAATAGCATTCAAACCTTGGTTGAAGCCGGCGTCATATCGCTCAGATAAGCCAAATAAGAACGGCAAGACTCCGACGAGTATAAGAGTATAAACAGTTTCTCAATCCTCCAACAGGTGCAAGAGGTTAAACTGCTCCCTGCATACTCCAACATGTATATGAGTCTAAACTGTTTCATTTCTTTCACGGGAAGTTCCTGGAGAATTTTTATATTCTTAAGGATAACCCGTTCAGGTAACTGAGAAATATTTTTAGGGATAACCCGATCAGTATGAACAAAGTGATGAACACTAAATCTCTCACCGATCAGACTAATTGACGGTGGGACCACCAAATTCGATCAAGTTTAATCCAATCAAACTTACGCTATGTTCGTGCACTCAACACTTTCATATTTAGAGTCCGGATATAATAAATCTTGATATGTCACCTGGTCAAACCTTCCTACAGTTAGGACCACAACCAAAATCCCCCTCTCGATTCCTCCAATGAAAGAGAGGTCCACAAATCGAGCGATCAAACCTTCCTACAGTTAGGATCGCCTCAAATTTCCCAATTGGTCAAACCTTTCTACAGTTAGGACCGAAACCAAAATCCCCTCTCGATTCCTCCAATGAACGAGAGGTCCACAGATCGAGCGATCAAACCTTCCTACAGTTAGGATCGTCTCAAACCTCCCAATTGGTCAAACCTTCTTACAGTTAGGACCACAGTCAAAATCCCCTCTCGATTCCTCCAATGAACGAGAGGTCCACTTTCAAATCAAGTGATCAAACATTCCTACAGTTAGGGTCACCTCAAACTCCCATTTGGCCAAACCTTCCTACAGTTAGGGTCAAAACCATAATTCACTCTCGATAAACGAGAAATTCACCTTTAGTTCGGTAATCAAACCTTCTGACAGTTAGGATCATCCGAAGTTTTTGATTCTCGGAGTGGAGGTCCCACTCTTAGTTTCATCATTTCGGATTCTGGGGGTGGAAATCCCACCTCGAGTCTCCTTTCCAGCTGAAGATAGAATATAAAATTCTTCTTCTTCAGTGTCGGGAGATAGAATATAAAATTCTTCCTCTCCCATTTCGGGTTCGTCTTTGCCCCAAGAGAAGGCACCACCTTTTTCAACTCCCAAAATCTGTCCTCAAAGGTACAGGGAATTTTATCCCGAATCCTAAGTAGGGATAAGTCAACGCCTAACACGCGTTGCCGGTTTAGTCTTTCACCGATTGAAGAAGACACTAGAATTTCATCTTAGGAAGTTTATCCCGAATCCTAAGCAGGGATAAGTCTGCGCCTAACACGCGCTGCCGGTTTAGTCTTTTTCCGTAGAAAAAGACACCAGAGTTCGATTCTGGGGTATTCTATCCTGAAACCTAAGCAAGGATAAGTCTGCGCTTAACCCGCGCCGCCGGTTAGTTCTTAACCGTTAAAAAGAACACCCGTCCGCATATTCAACATTGTGGCAGGTTGTTATTAATAACACCATAATCCATACCTTACACGCATAGGGAATTTCATCCTGAATCCTAAGAAAGGATATGCCGACGCCTAACACGCGTCGCCGGTTTAGTCTTTCTCCGAAGAAAAAGACACCAGAGTTCGATTCTGGGGAATTTTATCCCGAAGCCTAAATAGGGATAAGTCAGCGTCTAAAACACGTTGCTGGGTAGCCTATTCCCATAACAATGGCGAAGTCTACATATTCGAAGTTGTAGCATCAAGTCTAAGGGAGTTCATTCCTTTAGCACAACGTCACATGCGGAACGGACTTGAACAATCCGCATGCTAGCCCGACTCAAACGATAGTCGGTAAAGGCTTATCAAACACGTTGAAGGCTGGGGGTTAGCCAAAAATCCTAAAGTCAACGCCTAACACGCGTCACCGGGTAGTTTATTCCCGTGAGAAAGACGAAGTCTACGTATTCAATATCGTAGCACTAAGAGCATTAACCCTCTTAACACAACGTCACATGCGGAACGGATTAAGACAATCCGCATGCTAGCCCGACTCAAACGGTAGTCGGTAAAGGCTTATCAAACCCGTTGATGGCTTAGGGTTTGCCAAAAATCCTATAAATCCGAGAGTCACTGACGCATCAGCTTCATTAGTTGGTCTCGTGACTTGAGCATCCAGCGACATTCAAAACCCTAAGGTTAACGCCGGACAACGCATAACCCTAGGTCAACGCCCGTCAACGCGTTGCGATCAAAAAGTCAACATACGACGTTCAAAACCCTAAGGTCAACGCCGGTCAACGCGTAACCCTAGGTCAACGCCGATCAACGCGTTGCGATCAAAAAGTCAACATATGACGTTCAGAACCCTAAGGTCAACGCCGATCAATGCGTAACCCTAGGTCAACACCAGTCAACGCGTTGCGATCAGAAAGTCAACGTACGACATTCGAAACCCTAAGGTCAACGCCGGTCAACGCGTAACCTTAGGTCAACGCCAGTCAACGCGTTGCGATCAAAAAGTCAGCATACGACATTTGAAACCCTATGGTCAGCGCCGGTCAACGCATAACCCTAGGTCAACGCCTATCAATGCGTTGCAATGAAAGAATTAATACTCCGAAAAGTATACGAGTATAAACTGCTTTTTAATACTCCGAAAAGTATACGAGTATAAACTGCTTCTTAATACTCCAATAAGGTATATGAGTATAAATTGTTCCCTATTTTTAGTTGAGAAGTTCCTGGAGAATGTTTTTCTAAATATTCTTAAGGATAACTCAACAACACTACGCCGAACAACGCGTCGCATATATGGACCCAACATTCGAGGATCAGTTCTATGTTGAACCAACTCGAGCTAAAAAATCAGAAAATCGAGGATCGACTTTAAATTCAAAATTCTGACAGACGGTCAGACAATAAATGCAGCACCGGAATCCTTACAGACATTCGACAAAGCACCGAATAGCCTGAAGGATTGAAGGAATCAAGAACAGAAGCCATTCCAAGGTCCCGTTACACCGACTGAAGGTTGGGACAATCATAGTCTGTAGGCGTATAAAACTGCCTATAGGTCCCTTAACACAGCTCGACAACGCCGATTCGACGAACCGACTATCGGACGACGTATGCAGACACAATTGTTAGTCCACAACGCCGAAGCCAAGCGATACGCGACGAAGTGGATTAACGAGGCTACGAAGCTAATGAACCACACGCAAACAACGGAATAAATCCACTCGCGTGCGGAATCAAGCTAACGGGTTGAAGAGTCAACGAGTCATCCAACCAAAGGCGGACTCGGACGAATCACGATCGAATCAAGATCAGTTTCGGACTCGAACTCAGAAGTGGATTTACTGCCAAAACAGGAATCGGATCTACTGCCAAATCAGATCAACAAATCAGAAGTCCGAATCAACCACGAAACCGGACAAAACAACAAAACCCAACGCCTAAGGGGGGCAGGGTTGGAATTTTTTGGAGGCGAAGCCCTGCTGGATGAAGACTCAGATCTAAAAAAAGATTCAAGCTTTAGGACTTTGAGGACTTGCTCATCCAGATCTGGTGCTCGGCGATCGTCAACGCCAAATAAGGCAAGAGTTCGAGAGGACCGGATCTCAGATCTACGCAGGCGTACTCCGGATCAAAGCTTGGTCTTTGATCCCGAGATTTGGGCGATTGTTTCCTTGGTGAACCAATCCCCCCCAGCTATTATTTCCTTGGTGAAATAATACATGTCGTACTGCGTAGATCCGACCGGATCTAGATCTCACGGTGGTCCACGGATAAACCCCGGTGCAGGCAAAGAACCCACACAAAGCGAGCGACCGCAAAACAGGAGCTCGCGATTTGTTCGACAAACAATGATAAAAAGTTGTAATCTTTCTTTTCTTTTATATGATTTTCATTGTAACCGGATCTTATAAAAAGACCGGATCTTTTGTAACTCAAAAAGTTGTTATTTAAGAGTGCAATAGAATCAATTACAAAGAAAGACACGATTTTTCCCGCGAACACAGGCGAGTTTCAAGCTATCACTCGATCTTGTCTAATGCAGGCGAGCTTCTTGCCGTCAGGCGAGCTTCTAGCCGTCAGGCGAGCTTGGCTTATGCAGGCGAGCTTCTAGCTGTCAGGTGAGCTTAGCCTTTAGGCGAGCTTGGTAGGCGAGGCTATGCAAGCGAGCCGGCCTCATTCAGGCGAGCTTAAATCTTCAAGCCTTCAGGCGAGCTAAACTCCTTTACAAGCGAGCTTCAGAACATGCTACAAAGAACATGTCATAACTTTCAAACCGTAAGTCGGAATTAGACGAATTATATATGAAAATCGACTATCTCAACGATACAGAGCCGACCAAACTAACAAAAGTTCGGTTTTCCACTATTGGTTTTGCTAAATTCCCTCTGGTTTAAGAGATATCAGTGTTTTTGTCTATTTTGTGAAGTCAAGCATTTAGGCGAACTTGACTTTCAGGTGGATCTGACTTCACTCAAGTGGGCTTGACTTCACTCAGATGGACCGTTGAGCTCTTATGCTTGTTCCAAGTTGCTGTGCAGGGATAAAAGCAATTTTTATTTCCTACAAAACCCCCTCCAAAGCTTTTAGACCCAAATTAGGTTGCATAGGGTCTAGAATACTTTGTATCTTAAGACATGCAGAATGATCTCCGTTCAGACAGAGTGAGGAGCCTTCCAATGAGCTCGGCATATAAAACCCCACAAATTTGAATATTATGTGATAAATGATATTTAACATGTTATATTGTGATAAATAGCATATTTTAATGTATGAGTACATTAGGAATTGATTTGAGATCATTTCAGCTATATATTCCCGAGTATGAAAATAAATCAGCTTGCACAGACTATTAGTAGTTGACTAATGTTCAGAGTAGTCAACTACTAAGAACCCATAATCAATTGATAGAATCTTAAATATTATAGTGTAGTCAACTACTAAGCAGGAGTAGTCAACTATCAGGAATCCCAGGACGTGCTAGGTTTTAGTTTTCGGGTCGGATTTGTGTTGTTTTCGAACCCAATTGATATCTTTAGTTTTTAAACACGTAAAAACCCTAATAACTAAGATTATTCACCAGAGAATACAACCACCTCCTTCCCCCTTAAACCATAGAGCCGTTTTTGAGTTCCTCGAGGTGTTTTGAGACGTGACATCTGTTAGATATAGGTGCCCTGTAGGCAATAATTGTATATTCTAACAGGACATATATGAATATAACATCCATGTTCACAATGATAGTATGCTATTTTGGTTAGATTTATCTGGTATTTTAATACAGATAAAGTCCTTAGAATGATACTAGACTATCAGGTATTTCGGATATGATCGTAATGAAGAGATCTGATTTGTCGCTAACGTATATTCTAAAATGTTCCTAGTCGATGAAGTGTTGAAATGAGACATCATCACTTTGGGAAGACTAGTGTATACTCTATTTCTCCTTTGGTAGGATGATGATCCATCTCTTGGATTATTGATGTGAGATATCAAAATATAGTATAGAGGTGACTCATTAGTGAATGAGTTGACTGAATGACTCACTAAGAACATCTAGTTGGTAATTATACTTAACTGTCAAATAGAAGTTCTTAAGTGATATAGTACATAGTAGTCTCTTGACCTGAGGGATGAGTGTAATATCTTACATGTCAGTATAGGTATACTTAGACTTTTACCTAACCACGGTTCTCATTGAGTTGTGCATAACGGTTCTTGTTGGGTGCATCCGAGACATAAGTAGATATTGAGATACCAAGATGGGATTCGTCTCTCTCAGTATAAGGGGTTGATGTCATAAGATTGTTTGATATAACTATAGCCAGGAAATCCTTGGCCGAGGTAAATAAGATAAACTGAGTGTCAGTTTGATCTTATAAGTTATGAGTTTAATATCAACAAACACTAATCGAGCTATTAGGGTTTGACAGTTTTTCATACCCTAAGTTCGATAGTTTGACATGGTTTGGTGAAGAGACCAGACTGTACAATATTATCACTGAGTGGTCCTGATAAAATTGTATTAGCATCTTACAGACATTTATCACAACTTATACCCGGGTAGTCTAGCTAGCACCTCTGTTGTACTTGTGGATATCATCCACTGCCGAGTTCTTAAATTGGGCCCTAGAGTTACACCAAGCACGTACTTGAATCCTATGAAATACAATTTATAGAGTAATGCATATGATTGATACACATATATGATTTTACCGGATACACATAAATGGTTATGTATATCGGTAAAATCGTAGTGCTATGTGCTTAAAAAATGAATTCCAGTATTTTTTTCATAAAGTTAACTTTTAGTCAACTAGTTTTGTCAACAGTTGATTTTTGGTCAACTCGTTGACTTTTTGGTCACATGATGACTTATTAGTTAATGATTGAAAAATTACGAATTATCGTATTTATAAAATATCGTATTGATGTGGTATTTTTATTTATGAAATACACACTTTATTATACCTTGATTAATGAGTCATGAGATGAGTCATTAAGGTGGTATGGTTTGGGAATATAGTTTTAGCATATAGTTTTGATTCTTCATGACTCTTTGTATGACTCATGAGATAAGTCATTGCATGACTCATGAAAGAAATTATTATATTTAGATGACTCATGCCATGACTCATGAGATGAGTCATGACATATCTCACTCTATATATATGAGCTCTCTCTCTCTTATGGAAAGGTAAATGAAAAATTGGCTAAGTGGTTTTTTCCATAAGAGAATAAAAAAGAGAGCTCTACTTCTTACTAAACTCTAGCAATCTTTGAGTAAGAGTAAGTAGCAGGATTTTAAAGTACTCCGGGTGGATATCTTGCCTTGTGTCTCAATAAGACTCCCACTACAAGAAGGTTTACAACAACAAGGAGCAAGAGCTAGGTTGTTCGATCTTCCACCAAATCACGCTTCGAAAGTATGTGTCACGCCCCGCTTCCCAAAATACCGGGGAATCAGAACGTGAACAAGTCCGCAACGTATTAGATTGAGAAGAAATATATATACTATTTTTTTTTCTTTCTTTTTCTTCTCAATCCAATACGCTAAGCATCAAATATATAAATCTCAGTCACAGGTCCCCGATCACAATAGTAAGAATATAAAGACAACCTAGAGTAAGAAATAAACATATCATCAATAGATCATCCCAGACATAAAATATGAGTTCAACATACCCTTACTACAACAACAGTCCAACTAGAAAATAAGAAATACATAGTCCATAATAAAAGAAAATACTAACAAAATAACCAAATCTGTCACCAACTAAAGAAAAATACTATAAGAGTGTTCTATCAGTTACTACAGAAAGAAAAGCACATCTAGGCTTCAGCTTGTTCTTCCACTCCATCGGAAGGACATCCTGGCTGGGCATACACTGGTTCGGCCGCATCATCGAACTGAACCTGTTCATTTCCTAAGTCTGACGTACACCAGAGAAAACAGGTGTACGTCAGCATGTATGGCACACGGCAAGATCTCACGTGAACAAATAAAACGGTCTAATGACTCATGCTATAATAATAATGATACTAACAGGAAAAACAAAGATACATGCAACTAAAATCTAATAGTAACATACAGCTATGTGAATATAATGACTGGGTCGAATACTAACCAACCTAAAACTCAGTGGTCCACATCTCACACGGAGTCAACGCTCCTATCGGATAACTGACTGTTTACAATTCCCCTACGTGCATCCAATACCGCTACACGAATCGATCAGAGGACTACACGCAATCCGATTTCGGTCTAGTCCGAACTCAAGCAGAACTCGGGTGACAACACAAATTTACTGACTAAAGTGACTACACGAATTCACTTTAGCCCAACAAACCAACCCCAGTGACTACACGAATTCACTGGCGCGAGCCTGGAAGATACATCAACAATCTTATCCGATCACATAAACACTGACGTCCCCATCCCAACTCTCTTGTATTTTCTTGTTAACGATAATCCTCATTGGAAACTCTGGTTCACCGCCTAAACCAGTCAACACACTCACACATGTCACTAATTAAGTCTGTTCATGACGCACGAGGCCACTAAGTCATGAACTACTAAGATTCTCAACACATCAACAAATCATGATTATAGTATAGCATGTTCAACATGATTATGCAGGTTCATGTAGCAGAAATGAGAACTATAATAAACATGAAGGCATAACAAAATACTACAGCGTGAATACATACATAAGGAACTTCATCACTATTGGAATTTCCAAACTCCTCATGCAAAATATATGTACTTACGTATTTTCTAGAATAATCATACGGTAGAAAGGAAACTAGCAACCGATGTCGTTTTGCACATGAAATGTCGTACTCTACGGCATTCAATCATACTATCATAAATAATAATATTCTTTTTCCAAAATTATTCTTTAAAACTATTACTCGTTATAACTAAATTAATTCCTTTCCGCATGAAAAGTAATATTTCCTATTTTCTAAATTTCCCTTAATTAATTCCTTTTCGATAAAATTTCGTAAATTCTAATTTTAATACATAACTTGTCATTTCATATCCACAATCTCTTAAAAATACAATTAGCAACATTATTCATCTAATTTTTATCGTGCACTCGAAATCACCATTCCACGCAATATTCAAAATTGCATATTAACCACAATAAATAATTTACCTACATATAAAAATCATACTAATCACCATATTAATCACAAAATAATTTATTTATATCTAATCATCAGACTAATCACGATATTAATCATTAGTTAAGAAACAAGGTAAACGTGAGATCTTTTCTCAGTGTATTCATCGAACGTGTCGACGTCGACATGCGAGATCAGATCCGACACGGGGCACGTCGTCGGTAAGAGCTCCGGCGAGGGCTGTGGCGATGGGGCAGCGACGAACTCGGCAACGGCGTTGGGGTGGTCGAGGGGGTCGTTGAGGACGGCGAACGGCGGGGTTTGAGCCGGCTGCCAGGAGCCTCGAGAGGGCTGCAGCTATGGTTTTGGGCGGCCGTCCGGCGGTCCAGCGAGTGGTGAGTAGAGTAGCGGCCTCAGAGTTTGCGCAAGGGATGAGAGGCCAGGGAAGCGTGAGTGACGAGGAGCTCAGAGCTTGGAAGGGGTTCGTCGTCGGAGCTCAGGGCGGAGGAGCGCGGCGCAGCCGTCGCGGTCGAAAGGAGAACGAAGGTGCGGGGCGGCTGCAGGTGGGAACAGCGCGCACGACGGGGGGCGGGAGGAGCTTCGAGGCCCGGCGTTCGAGCCCGGCCGCGCTGTGGGCGGTTGACGACCCCGTCCGAAGCTCCGGCCGTGTGCGGTGTTGAGATGCGTGTCGCTGCGGGTCGTCCGGGTGTTGGCAGCGGCGTTGCGGCGAGCGGAGCGAAGGAAGGAGGTGCAAGCGATGGGGCGCGGCCTGTGGCTGAGTTCTCGGCGCGTGGGAATTGGGTTCAGCAGAGTTAAGAAGAGAGAGATGGAGAGAGAGAGAGATGAAGTGAGAGAGAGTTGTGTGAGAGGATGGATGAGAGGTACGGTGAGAGAATTATAGAGAGAGAGAGAGAACGTGGGATGATGGAACAGGAGGTTGTGGGATGACGGGGAAAACATGGGTATTATTTCGGGGAGAGTGGAGAGAGAGGGGGAGAAGTAATAATATTTAACTATTATTATTAAAATGAAAATGAATATACAAAACTAATTAAATTGTTACAAAAATCAATTAAGGATAATTTAATTTATAATTATCTAATTAAATATAAAAGCTGATTTTCAAATAATTAAAATTTTGGAAAATCGGTTAAAATATAAATATTCTATTTAATAATAAAATTTAATATTTAAATACCAAGAGAATTATTTAAATCAGTATCGAAAATTCATGATCCTTACAGTATGACTTTCTAATTCTTGTATGCTCTCTTTAATATAGGGATCATGTTAGATTTAACTAGGATGGTCCTAACTTGTTTTTCATGCTCTCTACATGCTTAGTATTATTATACTTACAATCTTCCGTTATGATTTTTACATGTATTTAGCACGAATTTCCAACATGGTATCAGAGCCATGGTTCCATCTAATTGAATCTTTACATGCATATCTAACTCATAAAGGACTTTGAACTTGCTTCTAATTACTAGTTTAATTAAAAGATGTTTTAATGAAACTAGTTAATTAATTCAAGTTGTTTTGTAATTAGTTATACTAGTTGTTGTTGATTCAAAAATGTTATTTTTGGTTCATAAGTTTTTAAGAGTAAAAAAACTTGTATAAATTGCAAAACACTTATTTACAACTAGTGTAGTTGTATGTTAGAAGCATGATAGTCTTATTTGAGTTAGGATAATCTCTATGTTATCTAGTTTTCCAATTTGTTGCATAACTAGATAGATGCATATTTCTTAATGTTGATTAAGTTATATGTTTTATATTATCTTGCGAGGATGTTATGTTTATGGATGGTAGTGGAAAACGATTCTCTTGCATTTATTGTATTGATGTAATATAGCTAGAAATATAATATTATTTATGACATCTTCCCTCGCATGGGCTACGCCTACAAGTTTAGGCCCTTGCTCGCCGATCATGGGCTACGCTTACGGGTATAGGCCCTTATTCGGGTGTGGAGGGTATGGTTGTTTAGTTAAGTTATTTCATTTATAGCTTTTATTTTACATTCAATGCAATATTATTACCCATCCTACGAGATGGTTTTTCCATAATAAATATGGCTTGCACGTCCTATGAATATATGATTGTAATAATACAGGATTTGTAAGGGAGCTTGCACTGCATATATCAATGTTATCTACCATTCCATATTGCATCTATCTAGTTAGTGTAATTAGTGTAGTAGCATTTTATTCCTTAAGTTGTCCACTACCATTGCATATTGCTTTTACATATATATCAATGTTGGTTGTGCCCCGATTATAGATATCAATACAATTGGGTGCCATATTCTGCAAACTTAATATCTCTATCTCACTAGAGAAATAGTTTTTTATTATTATAAAAAAAACTCATTTTAAACTTTGTGAAACATGGCAATAAGAGCTTATTGACCATAGAGTGGTGAGACAGACATTAACATAGCGCTAGTGTGAAAGATAAATAAACATAAAGCAGTTAAAAGAACGTCAGCGATGTTCCCGTCGGCATTTATTCCTTCCCGTCAGCGATGAAAACATTGCTGACGGGCTGTAAACATCGCTGAAGGGTTTCCCCGTCAGCGATGTGAGCTATTTAATTCGCTGTTGAAATTTTTTCGGCTGATCGAACCCTAATTTTTCTTTCCCGCCGCGCGCCCTCGACTTCCCCTCTCTCAGCTCAGCCGCTCGCCGCCAGCGATCACCTCACCGCCACCTCACCGATCACCTCAGCCGCTCGCCGCCCGCGCCATCACCTTCCCCTCCCGCTCTTCGACTCCACCGCCCGTGGCCCCGATCGAGCTCACCGTCGACCTTGGAGCTCGCCGTCGCACCGCCCCCGCGCCGACTGCCGACTCGAACAGCCTGAGCTCTCTCATCTCCTCACCCGTCAGCGTATGATTCCTTTGATTTTGTTTTCAATTTTTTTTTAATTTTTTTTTCTGATTTTAGGTTTTGCTGTTTTTTCTAATTGGAGATTTGATTTCTTTGATTGCAGTGCAGGAGGTCCCAAGTGAGTGTTACGTTTTGTTGGATTGCACTGCAGGAGATCCAAGCGGTAATTTTTGGTCATTGTCGCATTTTAGTGTATAGAAATTATACATAATTAGTTATAAAACGATCAAGCTGGCTGATATTTATAAGTTTACATTTTGTTGGATTGCATTGTTGTCACAACTTGATGTTTTAATTTTGAAATAACAGAGGTTATAAGTTTATCGTGTAAACCTTTGCTTGAAGTCAACTCGTTTCACGGTGCAAATTTAGTTCCTCTAATTTAATTTACGAATGAATGTGATAAAAGATAATTTATCAGTTTAAATTAATTGATTTAAATTTAGTTCCTCTAATTAAGGAACTTATTTACAGTATCAACTTTTCAAAAACTCGTTTCAAAATATATGAGCTAGGGGATAAATATCTTTTAAAAATTGAAAATACTTTAAAAAAATATGTTATTACACGAGCATCTATGAAGTTTGTGTATTTATATGAGTAACCTCGAGATTACTAGAAACATGGTCCTTTTACAATACACGTATGATAAGTTGGCTGACTAAATGGTACTTAAACATCCAATTATTTTTATCAAAAAAAAACTATTATGACAAAAATACGTCTTCATATGGTAAATAAATAAAAAAGAGAGGATATGTATAGTGATGAATATGACAATAAACGAGAACAATACAATTATAAAAATGTTAAGTGCTAATTTACTCTCTGGGTCTTTATTCTCTTTTGGTTAATTTATTCTCTTGTGGTAATTACAAGTTTTATTGTGTTATATATCATGATTTATGAATCGAAAGTCGTTACCCCTAGTTTCCCGTCTAATAATGTTGGATGTGAATCTCTTCTTATATAAACTCACGCAATTCTAGTTGGATGTGAAAATACTTTCTACATCTAAAGAGAATAACGTGATTTATGTTAGGAAAATGATATACATGCAATAATTATTAGATCTGTTTGGGGAGGAGTCCCCTTCTCGTACATGTTAGGAATACAGTAGTGTATCATCTATCTTTGTGAACTTTATGCATTTTTATTCCTTATAAATTTCGATAACACGTACCGCATTATTCTCCGTGTACAATAAGAGTATGTTGTTCTGCGTATCGATCTATAATCGATTTATTATCGATGATTGATACGCATTATAACATCCGCACAGTGTACTCGGAGAACTGCGGGTAGGTGCTGCCGAAATTTTTAAGAAATAAAAACGCTTAAAGTATATAAAGGTAGTTGTAAACACTACTATATTCCTAATGGGATAGGTCCATTTCCTATGACAGCCGTTAAATTGTCTTATTTCAAATATGAGCGTTAGATTTTACTCCCACATAATTTATGTTCTGGTAATTTTCCCTCCTAGATTATTATAATTAAAATTTCCTTGATGTCGTTGTTCGCGGTGAAAATCGTGTCTTTCTTTATTGATTCCATTGCGGTCTTAAATAACAACTTTTTGAGTTACAAAGATCCGGTCTTTTTATAAGATCCGGTTACAACGAAAATCAAAGAAAATAAAAGAAAAATTACAACTTTCTCCTTTTGTGTCGAACGAATCACGAGCTCTTGTTTTGCGGTCACTCGCTTTTGTGGGTTCTTCGCCTGCGCCGGGGTTTATCCGTGGACCACCACGAGATCTAGATCCGGTCGGATCTAAGCAGTACGATGGGTATTATTTCACCAAGGAAATAATAGCCGAGGATTAGTTCACTAAGGAAATAATCGTCTAAATCTCGGGATCTAAGACATGGCTTAGATCCGGAGTACGTCTGCGTAGATCTGAGATCCGGTCCTCTCGAACTCCTGCCTTATTTGGCGTTGACGATCGCCGAGCACCAGATCTGGATGAGCAAGTCCTCAAAGTCCTAAAGTTTGAATCTTTTTTAGATCTGAGTCTTCAATCCAGCAGGGCTTCGCCTCCAAAAAATCCAACATTTGAACAAATGAACCACCTCTCCTATTTATAGGTCTCATGCGGTGCACCGCTGCCACAGATCTGGGTGGCCAACCCAGGGCTGGCTCGGCCTCTTAGCGACCACCCATAGGTGCTCGGCCAGCCGAGCCCACCATAGGTGGCTCGGCCCACGAGCCCACCTATGGGGTGGCTCGGTTTTGGCTGAGCCACCCATGGGTGGCTCAGCCACCGAGCCACCTAGAGGTGGCTCGGTTTTGGCCGAGTCCCATAGGTGTTGGGTTTTCTGTCTTTTCCCGTTTTTAGTTCAGTCCGTGATTCGGTTCTGTGGTTGATTCGGACTCTGATTTGTTGATCTGATTTGGCAGTAGATCTGATTCCTGATTAGGCAGTAAATCCACTCCTGAGTTCGAATCCGAAATCGATCTTGATTCGATCGTGATTCGTCCGAGTCCGCTCTTGTTTGAATGACTCGTTGATTCCTGATTCGATCGTGATTCGTCCGAGTCCGCTCTTGTTTGAATGACTCGTTGATTCCCCGAACCGTTGGCTCGATTCCACGCACGAATGGATGTATTCCGTTGCTTGCGTGCGATTCGTCAACCTCGTCGCCTCGTTGGTTCGTTGGTTTGTGCCGAGCTATGCTAAGGGACCTATAAGCAATTTTATATGCCTACAGATACCCCCTCAAAAGTATTTCAGCCTCGTTCTTTTATAGAAGAGTCTGGAATACTTTGGATATGATCGTCCCAACCTTCAGTCGGTGTAACGGGACTTTGGAATCGCTTTTGTTCTTGATTCCTTCAATCCTTCAGGCTATTCGGTGCTTTGTCGAATGTCTGTAAGAGTTCCGGTGCTGCATTTATTGTCTGACCGTTGTCGGAAATTTTGAACTTGAAGTCGATTCCTGATTTTCTGATCTTTAGCTCGTGTTTGCTGGTTCACATAGAACTGACCATAGATTGTTGGCTCTGAGTCTTTATTTGCGACGCGTTGTCCGGCGTAGTGTTGTTGAGTTATCCTTAAGAGTATTTTAAGAAAAATATTCTCTAGGAACTTCTCAACCAAAAATAGGGAATAGTTTATACTCGTATACCTTATTGGAGTATTAAGAAGCAGTTTATACTCGTATACTTTTCGGAGTATTGATTCTTTCATTGCAACGCATTGATCGGCGTTGACCTAGGGTTACGCGTTGTTCGGCGTTGACCCTAGGGTTTCAAATGTCGTACGTTGACTGTTTGGTCGTAACGTGTTGACTGGCGTTGACCTAGGGTTACGCGTTGTCCGGCGTTAACCTTAGGGTTTTGAACGTCGTACGTTGACTGTTTGATTGCAACGCGTTGACTGGCGTCGACCTAGGGTTACGCGTTGTCCGGCATTGACCCTAGGGTTTCGAATGTCATTGGATGCTCAAGTCACGAGACCAACTAATGAAGCTGATGCGTCAGTGACTCTCATATTTATAGGATTTTTGGCAAACCCTCAGCCATCAACGAGTTTGATGAGCCTTTACCGACCACCGTTTGAGTCGGGCTAGCATGCGGATTATGTAAATCCGTTCCGCATGTGACGTTGTGCTAAGAGAGTTAACGCTCTTAGTGCTACGATATTGAATACGTAGACTTCGTCTTTCTCACGGGAATAGACTACCCGGCGACGCGTGTTAGGCGTTGTCTTTGGGGTTTTTGGCTAACCCCCAGCCCTCAACGGATTTGATTAGCCTTTACCAACTACCGTTTGAGTCGGGCTAGCATGTGGATTGTCTAAATCCGTTCCGCATATGACGTTGTGCTAAGAGAGTGAATTCTCTGAGACTTTGTGCTATGATGTTGAATACATAGGCTTCGCCTTTGTTACGGGAACAGGCTACCCGGCAACGTGTATTAGGCGTTGACTTATCCCTACTTAGGATTCGGGATAAAATTCCCCACGCGTGTAAGGCATGGATTTTGGTGTTATTAATAACAACCTGCCACAATGTTGAATATGTGAATGTGTGTTCTTTTTAGCGGTTAAGAACTAACCGGCAGCGCAGGTTAAGCGCAGACTTATCCTTGCTTAGGTTTCAGTATAGAATACCCCAGAGTCGAACTCTGGTGTCTTTTTCTACGGAAAAAGACTAAACCGGCAGCGCGTGTTAGGCGCAGGCTTATCACTGCTTAGGATTCGGGATAAACTTCCTAGACTGAAATTCTAGTGTCTTTTTCAATCGGTGAAAGACTAAACCGGCAACACGTGTTAGGCGTTGACTTTTCCCTACTTAGGATTCGGGATAAAATTCCCTGTACCTGTGAGGCACAGATTTTGAGAGTTGAAACAGGTGGTGTCTTCTCTTGGGGCAAAGACGAACCCGAAATGGGAGAGGAAGAATTTTATATTCTATCTCCCGACATTGAAGAAGAAGAATTTTATATTCTACCTTTAGCTGGAAAGGAGACTCGAGGTGGGATCTCCACCCCCAGAATCCGGAACGATGAAACTAGGAGTGGGACCTCCACTCCGAGAATCAAAAACGTCGGATGATCCTAACTGTCAGAAGGTTTGATTACCGAATTAAAGGTGAATTTCTCGTTTATCGAGAGTGAATCATGGTTTTGACCCTAACTGTAGGAAGGTTTGGCCAAATGGGAGTTTGAGGTGACCCTAACTGTAGGAAGGTTTGATCAAACTGTAGGAAGGTTTGACCAAGCAGGAGTTTGAGATGACCCTAACTGTAGGAAGGTTTGATCACTCGATTTGAAAGTGGACCTCTCGTTCATTGGAGGAATCGAGAGGGGATTTTGACTGTGGTCCTAACTGTAAGAAGGTTTGACCAATTGGGAGATTTGAGACGATCCTAACTGTAGGAAGGTTTGATCGCTCGATTTGTGGACCTCTCGTTCATTGGGGGAATCGAGAGGGGGAGAGTGTTGAGTGCACAGACGCGGTGAGAATTTGAATGGGAGTTGCTTATTCATCATCTTGCTGTGGTGACTGGATTATCCCTAAGAATACACTATATGGATTTCTTTTGGGAACTTCCCGTTACATGAATCATCCACCCCCAGCTTCCTTTGCAAAACTGGGTATGGTATTGTACTCGGTTGGGTGTCCGGGTTATCCTTAAGAATATCAAGCATGGTATTCTCCAGGAACTTCCCGTGAAAGAAAGGAAACAGTTTAGACTCATATACCTGTTGGAGTATGTAAGGAAGCAGTTTAACCTCATGCACTTGTTGGAGGATTGAGAAACAGTTTATACTTGTATACTCTTTGGAGTTTCGACTTAATTGAGCGATATAATGCCGGCTTCAATCAAGGTCTGAATGCTATTCTTGAGAGCAAAGCAATCCTTGGTGGGATGAACGACCCTCCTGTGGTATGCACAGTACTTTGGGTCCGTAGTGTTGTCAGCTTCCTCCTGATTTGTGATAGGTGGTAGCTTGATCTTGTTACCTTCAAGGAGGGATTCGAAGATGGCTGGAACGTCTTCGTCCTTGAAGGAATACTCTCTTTGGAGTCTCGGACCCGAAGTCTTTTGCTGCCTTCGGGATTGCTGTTGTGACGCTTGATTAGCACCACCAGTAGCTGCAGGTGTTTTGCCCTTACCACGAGAGGCGAAGTTTGAGTCCAGAGGATTAGCCGTCGGTAGGTTCCTCTCGGCCTTCTTCCTTCGGAGGAAACGTTCAGCTTGCTCTCCTCGGACTTTCAGATCCTGCCACGTTTTGGACGGTGCTGTGCCCATTGCTTCCAACACGTCCAGCGAAAGGTTGTTGTGGCATGTCTGGAGGATGAACTCCTCAGTGATCGGGTCCCGACAGTTCATCGCCTTGTTCCGGAACCTCTTGACGAAGGTGTCGACTAACTCCCCGTCCTTCTGCTTCTCATCGAGCAATGATCCGATAGATATCTCGGTGTCGTCGTCGAAGAAATTAGCGAGGAATTTTGTCTCCATGTCGTCCCAGCTATTTACGCTTCCTGGCTTGAGGCGGCGATACCAATCGAAGGCGGCTCCGCGAAGAGTGCCGACGAATGACCGCACCATCAGAGGCTCATTGCCGGAAATAATACCCAGGTGCGATTTGAAATAAATCAAATGCTGAGTGGGGGAACCCTTCCCATCGAACGGCGTGAAGTTGATTAAACTGAAGACTTGGTTCACCTTGTTGGTTCCTGAATGCCTGGATTTGTTGCTCATGCATCTCTCTCATAGTCTGCATGGCCATCTGTATCTCGAACCTGAAGCTTTCCTGTTGTTTGGCCATGGCATCTTCGAGCATCTTGGCCACTTGTTCCGTGTTTATCATCAGTGACTCGCGGGGTTGTCCATCGCTGGATACCGTGTTATCTGATGCGACGGCAGAGCAGGAATCTGATTCTTCATCTTCCGACGGTAATCTTGTCCGAACTCTACCATAAGTTCCTCGTATGATGGCTCCAGACCTCAGACGAGTTAGATATTGGGGTACCGGCGGAATTAACTCGGGATTATCCCTTGTCGATGCCCTTTTGCTGGTCATATTGGTAGTGACCCTAGGAAGTTCTCCGTCTTCAATTACCCTTCTTCTTTGCCGGAAACGCCTATGCCTTGGTTTTAGCACTTCGGTACTAAGCCTTTCGAACACCGAAACTCTCTCGGTGACTGCCTTGATGCAGTTGCACTCAGACAGTACCGCCCGAATGAGCTTTGAACAAGGGCACTGAGTTTCTAGCCTTCGAGGACTTCTCTTTCTGGTTTTGCTCGTACCCCCAGCATGATAGTACAGCTCGTCCGTTTGGAAGTCGGAGCAACCTATCGTGTGTTGGGACGATTTCTCAAGCATAACGTAATCATCATCAGACAATAACGTTTCCTTCTGAGAGTGAACTATCTTCTTCGGGCTTTCAAAAGTTACGCGCCTCGAAACATGCCTTTTTGGGCGTGAGTTCTCAGCGGGCTCTTGGACTTCAATGCGCAAATTGGTGCGCATGACTGTCCTGGTCTCTTTATCATGTTGGAGGAGACGGCGACCCCCAGCATGTTGCGTCGTTTGGGGATTCTTTATCGGGCCCAAACGCAGGCGCTCCAAGACTGACTTTCTCCTTCGGGAGGATTCTGCATGATCTCCCGGAGTAGCTATGGGAATTCTCGGCGACTTAGCTTGGTTCGCCGGAGGTTGAATTTTGGTTGGAGGCTGCAAAGGTTGCTCCTTAGCCTGAATTGCCGCTTCAGACTTTGGCCTCCAAACTTGGCGGGTTGATGGCGGTTTCTTGGCCACCTCTTTCTGCAACTTTCTACGGGCTTCTTCAGCTTGAGCCCATGCCTACGCTGATAGTGCGCGGCGCTTACGAATGCGCTCCTCTAGCATTGATCGGTTCCGTTTGACGCGGATCCATTCGTTCGTTGGCGGCTTGGAGGAGCTGCCATTCTTCAGTTGTTGAGGCTATTTGCCTCTTTTGTTCTTTAGATCCGCGTTGTAGCGGATCCCGTCAACTCGGCCACCCATGGGTGGCTCGGCCACCGAGCCACCTAGAGGTGGCTCGGTTTTGGCCGAGTCCCATAGGTTTTGGGTTTTCTGTCTTTTCCCGTTTTCAGTTCAGTCTGTGATTCGGTTCTGTGGTTGATTCGGACTCTGATTTGTTGATCTGATTTGGCAGTAGATCCGATTCCTGATTAGGCAGTAAATTGTTGAGGCTATTTGCCTCTTTTGTTCTTTAGATCCGCGTTGTAGCGGATCCCGTCAACTGACTCCATGGCCTTCGCGAACTGTTTCGCAAGGCGTTGACGTTGCCTTTGGCGGGCTCTCTTTGAGAGAGTCACCACGCCTTCTACGGCAGAAAGGTAGGCCAGAGCAGATCCGACCTGGTTGGGGATTGGAGGAATCTCACCCAATGCAACTTTGGCATCCAGCGGGGCGAGATCTTCGTTGGTGTTTTCCACGTCTTCATACCAACGAGTTTTTCTCCTGGAGGAGAACTTGGACTTCTTGGACTTGCGGGGGGAGGTTGATCCGGACGAGGACGACAAGTATTCCTCGAACTTCTGTTGGTCGAACTCGTATTCAACCTCCTCCATGACCGGGATTGAGATTCGTGGCTGCGACGCTCCGATCTCGGCAGCGAGATCGGTGGCTCCCACTGTGATCGCCAGATTGTTCGCGGGAAAAATAGTATCTTTCTTCATTATTGATTCCATTGCACACTCTTGTAATAGTTTATCGATTACAAAAATCCGATCTTTTTATAAGATCCGGTTACAACGAAAATCAAATAAAAGAAATGAAAATTACAACTTTTCTCTTTTTTGTCGAACAAATCGCGAGCTCCTGTTTTGCGGTCGCTCGCTTTGTGGGTTCTTTGCCTGCGCCGGGGTTTATCCGTAGACCACCACGAGATCTAGATCTTGTCGGATCTAAGCAGTACTGTTCGCGGGAAAAATCGTGGTTTTCTTCATCATTGATTCCATTGCAAATTCTTGTAATAGTTTATCGATTACAAAGATCCGGTCTTTTTTAGATCCGGTTACAACGAAAATCAAATAACACAAGAAATAAAGAAAATTACAACTTTCTCCTTATTTGTCAAACGAATCGCAAGATCCTGTTTTGCGGTCTCTTGCTTTGTGTGGGTTCTTTACCTGCGCCGGGGTTTATCCGTGGACCACCGCGAGATCTAGATCCGATCAGATCTAAGCAGTACGACGGGTATTATTTCACCAAGGAAATAATAGCCGGGGAGGATTGTTTCACCAAGGAAACAATCGTCCAAGTCTCGGGATCTAAGACCAAGCTTAGATCCGGAGTACGTCTGCGTAGATCTGAGATCCGGTCCTCTCGAAAACCTGCCTTTTTTGGCGTTGACGATCGCTGAGCCGAGCCACCTTGAGGTGGCTCGGTTTCGGCCGAGCCCCTCCGGGTTTTGCGTCCGTCGTTCGGTTGTTTTGGTTCTTGTATCCGCTTCGTCCGTGATTCGGTTATACGGTTGATTAGTCTGAAATCGATTCGTTGACTTGATTCCTGATTTGGCAATAGATCCACTTCTGAGTTCGAGTCCGAAACTGATCTTGATTCGTCCGAGTATGCCCTTGGTTGGATGACTCGTTGACTCCTTGAACACTTGGCTTGATTCCGCACGCGAGTGGACGTATTCCGTTGCTTGCGTGCGATTAGTCAATCTCGTTGCCTCGTTGGTTTGTCGGTTTGTGCCGAGCTGAGTTAAGGGATCTAGAAGTAATTTTATATGCCTACAGCTGCCTTGTCCACGTTGAACAAGCAGAGGATTAGGTCCCAGGAAGGAGTCCGAATCTAGAGAACCAGAAAGCACGACCTTACCCTTGTTCGTCATGTTGATTATAGTAGATGTGAGCTCTAGATCATCGGCGGCGCGTCCTCTTTTGTAACGACGCCTTCGACGAGAAAGTCTCGGTCGAGAAGGCCGTTGAGAGAGCCTCTCGAACACTTAAGGTTTCATCTATCCTATACATTGGCAGTCGGCGGGTACTATTTGGATAAGCCTTTCGCAGTGGTACTGAAGATTCACCTCATGTATAGTACGTTTGCGAGTTAGGTAACCCCGGAGGTCCTCTGCGGGTGGTTGGCGATAACCCTCAACATCAGAAAGACCGCCCGAACGATCACATGAGAGAGTTTTGGATGCACTCCCTGGTGTACACTGGGTTGAATGGTTAAGTGTTGGAGTTAGGCGAGTTTGACTTGGTAGGCTAGTCTTCGCGCTTGGCCGAACTCCAGAATGCAGGCGAAACTCAACCCTTTGCTCACGCAGGTGAGTTTGCGAGGTATCGCCTACTGCTTTGCCTTTGTAGTCAAGGCCCTCTCACTCGTTACACTTATCCGTCGAGTGACCGTGGTGAGGCTCACTCACTTTCGAGGGTTCGCCTACTCGGGTAGGTTTGCTCGTTCGGGGTGGTCTGTTTGCACCATGGATGTGACCTGAGAAGTGAAGTCCACTCGAATGGGCGGTCTTGTCTATCTTGGTTGGCACGCCTGATTTAGAGAGCCTTCTAGTGCTGAGTGAATTGCCCCTTCGTCTTACACTCTTCAAACCTGGGCCTGTCGTTGCCACTGGCGAGCTCTTCTGGAGAGAGGAGCATCCGTGCCGGGTGATCTTGGTTGGCCGTCGTATGAGGCGAAGGCTCGGGCCTCCTATCGGGCGAGGGCCTGTCGTTGCTGCTGGCGAGCTCTTCTGGAGAGAGGAGCATCCGTGCGGATTGTGGCGACATGGTCTGCACCGAAATGAACTACCGTGTCCTCCTGGGTGGGTGTCTGCGAGGGCCGTTTAGCGACCCATCTGGCAGTCTTTTGCCCCGTGCTCTTGACATCTGGCTTGGCTTTCATCGATTTGGAGGGAGTGGGCTTCCCCGACGTGACACGGAGGCTTTGACCATTTGAGGTCGGCCTCTACGCACGACTCTATGGTGTTTGCGGGACGTATCGCCATCAGAGGAGGAAGAAGACAAGTACTCTTCGTACCTAGCTAGGTCGAACTCAATTTCTTGGAACTCCACAGTCGTCCCAACAGCAACCTCGTCGAACTGAGCTACAACCATTTCGGTTGAAGAAATAGATTCTCCCACTGTGGTCGCCATCTTCTGTAGGTGTAAATTTTGATCTACCGAAACAGGGATTTCATTTGTATTGATAAGAATAGCTTATTATAAACTAATGAATCAAAATTACAATAGAAGAGGAGGGAATGCCCTCCTTGTTTAACGTGGGGACTTTCTGTAGTTATAGGACGCCTCGCTCGGTTCTCGCACCGAGTCTGCTTCCCTTAGACGATTCGACCGAGGTTGCTGGCGAGCTTCAGTACGTGGTAGAAGCTCGGGTCGGTAGAGTTTGAGTCTCCTGAGTTCCCAAACAGCGATCAGAGCGGAGAACCGAGGGTCAATGGTTCGATTAACTGATTGATTTAGTTAAAGGGATTCTGGACGAATCGCTCTTTAATTGTTCTTTTGAACTTTTAAATCTCGAACCCTTTTCCTGTTGCAGGAGAGGTTCTTAAATATGGGGAGAAACGGCGTGACTACTCTCTGAATCATGGGATGTGACCATGTACTATTAGGAAATGCCATGCCTTTGTCTTGTACCATGAGCGGCTGCTTGATGGGATCGGAGCACTGTACTCCTTCCCTTCACGTTTGATGAGTGGGAAAGCCCATCCTTGTACGTGTCGTTGCGGCTGCCAGGTACTTGTTCGGCGAGCTTGTTGATCGCGGGCGGATCCAGCTCTTGACTCGTGCGGGCGAGGTGAGCTTCAACCATGAGCATGTAGGCGGACTTGGCGACTACATGGATTTGAAGTACTGTGCTCCCTCCCTTCACATCGTGGGAAGTGGGAAGGCCTATCCATGTACACAGCGTAGTGGTTGTCGGGTACACTGTTTGTAGGTGAATTCGACTCTTGACTCGTGTGGGCGAGTCGAGTAGACAGGTGAATTTCAGTCATCTGGATGATCTGGATGATCTTGACTCGTGCGGGCGAGTCGATCATACAGACGAATCTGGATGATCTTGACTCGTTCGGGCGCGCCAATCATACAGGCGAATCTGTGATCAACAAATGTGAACGAATTTGACAACTGCGCGGTTTGGGTTCGCGCTAGTGAGTCATGCCCATGGGTGAGACCCACCCTCAATTTGTGCGAGCGACTCTGACTCGCAGGCGAATTTCACGTAAGTCTGCAAAGGTAATTTTTACTGTCTACAGATTCGTATCAACTAGCCTGCTCTGCAAGTTTGTGATTTCATGTTCGTGTGTGTTTTTCATGATTCAAACTTGTTAAATTAATCATAAAACTTATGTGGAATATTATAAACGTTAGATTAACATCTCTAAAGATTATTAAACACATGAAAAATGATTAATTACATGATATATTATATTCAAACCCTAAACATGCACGAAATCATCGATATACCGATAAAAACATCAAAACTCTGTTAAACCACATTGTTATTTACTTTCAGATCTTAAATCACCTCTGGAAATTCATTCTTAAGCTTTTAATATCAGAAAGATCTGATCTTTATTCATATACTATAAAAGAATTGCTTTTATACTCAAAGTAGTCAATTAGGCTCAATAAAATCACATTAAAACTCTTTAAAAACCTTTAAAAACTTAGGGAGTAGGGTTAGCAGAAATAAAACTCGCCTAAGACATGTTAAAAAACGTAAAAGATGCAATTCCAAGATAGATCCCTAAGGCATAAGCTCAAAACAAACTGAAATCATGCTCCAAAAGCTCTATAACATTCTAAAAAATCAAACAAGGGTTTAGGAGAGGGTTTGGTAGCAGATATTAAATTCAAATTTATGGGGTTTTACACCAATCCCTTCTAGGACAAATATGGTATGTAGTACTCGAATCTAACATCCATTCTGTAGAGTCTGCATAACAAACTGATGATAATACTAAGCATGATTAGCCTGAAAAATTCAATTCTGAATTATCACCACTAACTTTAGCGATATTCACCTCTGAAGTCTGTCCGACTTTCCCCTTGTTCTTCTTAGCTTAAACTTTCAACTTTTGGCATTCTTTTTCTAATGTCCATCCTCTTTGCAAAAAGCACATTTATTCCTTCCCACACTTCTATGGCCACCTCTTAGCTTCAATTTTTAGCGATTAATTGGATGGGGTTTTAGACTACGGCCTCTCACTGTCAATGCATCTCCCGATACCTTCTCAGAGGGTTCACTATCACTGTTACTCAACTCATAATTAACCAATGCTAAGGTCGTCTCCTTATAACTGATAGTAGTTCTACCATTAATCATTGTAAGGACAAAGGTACCATAATCATCATCTGGTAATGAACATAATTGTAGGTGTATAAAACTGCTTATAGGTCCCTTAGGATAGCTCGGCACAAACCGACTAACCATCGGGTGACGTATCTAAACAGGAACATCAGTCCACAACACCGAAGCCAAGTGACACGCAACGAAGCGGATTAACGAGGCGACGAGGCTAACGAACCGCACGCAAACAACAGAATAAATCCACTCGCGTGCGAAATTTAGCTAATAGTTCGGTGAGTCAACGAGTCATCCAACCATAGAACGGATTTGAACTCAAACACCAAGGCAGATTTACTGCCACATTAGGATTCAGACCGTCAAATCAGATTCCGGATCAACAACGAAGTGGGTTTACTGTCAAATCAGGATTCAGATCAACAAATCAGAGTCTAAATCAACCACGAGACCGGAAAAAACGGCAAAAACCACAACACCTAGGTGACTCCGCCAAAACCGAGCCACCTCTAGGTGGCTCGGTGGCCGAGCCACCTATAGGTGGCCGGCCCAGATCTGTGCTAAGGCATAGATCTGAGAGCCTATAAATAGGCCCTTGAGTGCTCATTTGAAGGGGGTTGGAACTTTTGGAGCCGAAACTCTGCTGAATTGAGAACTGAGCTTGGAGTTTTGAAGACTTGAAGACTTGGACATTCAGATCTGGTTCTTGGCAAGCATCCACACCAAATAAGGCAGGAGTTCGAGAGAGATCAGATCTGAGATCTACGTAGTTTCCCTCGGGATCAAAGCTTGGCCTTTGATCCCGAGAACTAAAGGATACTATTTCCTTGGCGAAATAGTACCCTCGACTATTATTTCCTTGGCAAAATAATACCCGTCATACTGTATAGATCCGACCGGGTCTAGATCGCGCGGTAGTCCACAGATAAACTCCAGCGCAGGCGAAGAACCCACAAAAGCAAGAGACCGAAAAACAGGATCTTGCGATTCGTTCGAAAAAGGAAAGTTATAATCTTTTTATTTTTTTCTTTGATTTTGTTGTAACCGGATCTTATAAAAAGATCGGATCTTTTGTAATCGAAAAACAATTACTTGAGAGAACAATGAACTCAATGAAGAAAGTAATTTTTCCCGCGAACAATCTGGCGACCATAGTGGGAGCCAATGATCTCGCTGCCGAGATCGTCGCGTCGCAGCCTCCCGCGAACAATCTGGCGACCATAGTGGGAGCCAATGATCTCGCTGCCGAGATCGTCGCGTCGCAGCCACGGATCTCAATCCCGACCGTAGAGGAGGTCGAATACAAGTTTGACCAGCAGAAGTTCGAGGAATACTTGTCGTCCTCGTCTGGATCAACCTGCCCCCGCAAGTCCAAAAAGTTCTCCTCCAGGGGAAAAACTCGTTGGTATGAAGACGTTGAAAACACGAACGAAGATCTCGCCCCGTTTGATGCCAAAGTCGCATCGGGTGAGATTCCTCCAATTCCCAACCAAGGCACGAAGATCTCGCCCCGTTTGATGCCAAAGTCGCATCGGGTGAGATTCCTCCAATTCCCAACCAAGGCAAATTTGCTCTAGCCAACCCTTCTGCCGCAGAGGGCGTGGTGACTCTCTCGAAGAGAGCTCGCCAAAGGCAACGTCAACGCTTTGCGAAACAATTCGCAAAGGCCATAGAGTCAGTTGACGGGATCCGCTACAACGCGGATTTGAAGAACAGGAGAGGCAAACAGCCTCAAAAACTGAAGAATGGCAGTTCCTCCAAGCCGCCAACGAACGAATGGATCCGGGTCAAACAGAACCGTTCGACACTTGAAGAGCGGATTCACAAACGCCGCGCGTTACTTGCACAAGCAAAAATTCTTGTGCAGGAGGCCAAGAAATTGGAGGAAGAAAGAGTGGCCAAAAAGCCATCACCAACCCGCCAAGTATGGAGGCCGAAGCAGCCTCCAACAAAATTTCAACCTCCGGCGAATCAACCAAAGTCGCCGATAATTCCAATAGCTTCTCCGGGAGATCATGCAGAATCATCCCGAAGGAAGAAGCCAGTTTTGGAGCGCCTCGGTCCACTTCTTGATGGACGATGCAAAGCTCCTGTTCAAGATCGTTTGGGCCAGATAAAGAAGCCCAGAACGACTCAACACGCTGGGGGTCGCCGTCACCTCCAACATGACAAAGAAATCAGGGCAGCTACGCGCACCAATTTGCGTATTGAAGTCCAGGAGCCCGCTGAGAACTCACGCCCAAAAAGGCATGTTTCGAGGCATGTAACTTTTGAAAGCCCAAAGAAGGCAGTTCACCCTCAGAAGGAAACATTATCATCTGATGACGATAATGTTATACCTGAGAAGTCGTGCCAACACACGATAGGTCAAGCCGACGGGTTGTACTATCATGATGGGAGCATGAGGAAAATCAGGAAAAGGAGTCCCCGAGGACTGGAAACTCAATGCCCCTGTTCCAAACTCATTCGGGCGGTATTGTCTGAGTGCAACTGCATCAAGACAGTCCCCGAAAGAAATTCGGTTTTCGAAAGGCTCAGTACCGAAACGCCAAAACCAAGGCCTAGAACCCGTCTGCAGTCCGGAACCATCAAGCGAGCAACTTATGGTAGAGTTCAGACAAGACTACCTTCAGAAGATGAAGAATCTGATGCCGGCTCCGCGGTTGCATCAGATAATACGGTATCCAGTGAGGGACAACCCCATGAGGCACTTCTGATAAGTGCGGAACAAGTGGCCAAGATGCTTGAAGATGCCATGGCTAAACAACAGGAGACCTTCAGATTCGAAATGCAGATGGCCATGTAGAACATGAGAGAAATGCATGACCAACAAATCCAAGCATTGACTAACCAGCAAGGAGAGCCAAGTCGTCGTAACCCAGTTAATCTGGAAGATGAGGAAACAAATGCAAATGAGACTCATAATGCCAATAATCCTCCCGTCAATGCAGGGGGTGGTAATGAGAATGCCAGCGAAAACACAGGTGAAAACTTAAAGATCAAGAACCTCGAGAGCAAAATCAATACGTTGATTTCCGCTCAAGAGGTGAAGAAGACAGGCATTCCTTGTCCATACCCACGAGAATGGGAATCAATCCCCTATCCGGCGAAGTTCAGTCTAATTAACTTCACGCCGTTTGATGGGAAAGGTTCACCCACTCAGCATTTGATTTACTTCAAATCACACCTGGGTGTTATCACTGGTAATGAGCCTCTGATGGTACGGTCCATCGTTGGCACTCTTCGTGGAGCCGCCTTCGATTTTTATCGTTGCCTCAAGCCAGGAGCGTGAACAGCTGGGACGACATGGAGACTAAGTTCCTCGCTAACTTCTTTGACGACGACACCGAAATATCCATCGGAACGTTGCTCGACGAGAAACAAAAGGAAGGGGAGCTTTTCGGAACAAGGCGATGAACTGTCGGGACCCGATCACTGAGGAGTTCATCCTCCAGACTTGCCACAACAACCTTGCATTGGACGTGTTGGAAGCGATGGGAACAGCACCGTCTGACACTTGGAAAGACTTGAAGGTGCGCGGTGAACAAGCCGAACCCTTCCTCCGAAGGAAGAAGGCCGAGAGGAACCTACCAACAGCTAATCCTCTGAACTCAAACTTCGCCTCTCGTGGTAAGGGCAAAGCACCTGCAGCTACTGGTGGTGCTAATCAAACGTCACAACAGCAATCCCGAAGGCAGCAAAAGACTTCGGACCCGAGACTCCAAAAAGAGTATTCCTTCAAGGACGAAGACGTTCCAGCCATCTTCGAATCCTTCCTTGAAAATAATAAGATCAAGCTACCACCTATCACAAATCAGGAGGAAGCTGACAATACTGCGGATACGAAGTACTGTGCATACCACAGGAGGGTCCTTCATCCCACCAAGGATTGCTTTACTCTCAAGAATAGCATTCAGACCTTGGTCGAAGCCAACGTCATAACGCTAAAATAAGGCAAATGAGAACGGTAAGACTCCGACGAGTATAAGAGTATAAACTGCTTCTCAATCCTCCGACCGGTATAAGAGGTTAAACTGCTCCCTGATCCTCCAACAGGTGCATGAGGTTAAACTGCTTCCTTACATACTCCGACAAGTATAAGAGTATAAACTGCTTCTCAACACTCCGAAGAGTATACGAGTATAAACTGCTTCTCAATCCTCTAACGGGTGCAAGAGGTTAAACTGTTCCCTGCATACTCCAATAGGTATATGAGTCTAAACTGTTTCCCACTTTTGATGGGAAGTTCCAGGAGAATATTACGCTAATATTCTTAAGGATAACCCGGTCAGGTAACTGAGAATAATGTCCGAACCAGTTCTGCAGAGGAAGCTGGGGGTGGACGATTTATGTAACGGGTGTTCGCGGGAAAAACCGTTGCTTTCTTTGTTATTGATTCCATTGTCATCTTGAGTTACAACTTTTTGAGTTACAAAAGATCCGGTCCTTTGTTTCCTTGTTTGTCGAACGAATCACGAGCTCCTGTTTTGCGGTCGCTCGCTTTGTGGGTTCTTTGCCTGCGCCGGGGTTGTTTGCCGTGGACCACCGCGCGATCTAGATCCGGTCGGATCTACGCAGTACGACGGGTATTATTCCACGAAGGAAATAATAGCCGGGAGGGATTGATTCACCAAGGAAACAATCACTCAAGTCTCGGGATCTAAGACCAAGCTTAGATCCGGAGTTCGTACGCGTAGATCTGAGATCCGGTCCTCTCGAACTCCTGCCTTATTTGGCGTTGACGGTCGTCGAGCACCAGATCTGGATGAGCAAGTCGATTGATTCACCAAGGAAACAATCACTCAAGTCTCGGGATCTAAGACCAAGCTTAGATCCGGAGTTCGTACGCGTAGATCTGAGATCTGGTCCTCTCGAATACCTGCCTTATTTGGCGTTGACGGTCGCCGAGCACCAGATCTGGATGAGCAAGTCCTTGATGTCCCAAAGCTTGAATCTTGTTAAGTTCTGAGTCTTGAGTTCAGCAGGCTTCGGCCGAGCCCCTCTAGGTGGTGGTTTTGGTGTTTTCCGCCTTTGGTTCTGTCCGTGATTCGGTTGATCCAGACTCTGATTTGATTCCTGATTTGGCAGTAAGTCGGATTCCTGATTTGGCAGTAAATCCACTTCTGAGTTCGAGTCCGAAACCGATCTTGATTCGATCGTGATTCGTTCGAGTCCGCTCTCGGTTGGATGACTCGTTGACTCTTCGAACACTTGGCTTGATCCCGCACGCGAATGGATGTATTCCGTTGCTTGCGTGCGATTCGTCGATCTCGTCGCCTCGTTGGTTTGTCGGTTCGTGCCGAGCTGAGCTAAGGGACCTATAAGCAATTTTATATGCCTACAGATACCCCCTCCAAAGTATTTCAGTCTCGTTCTTTTATAGAAGAGTCTGGAATACTTTGGATATGATTGTCCCCACCTTCAGTCGGTGTAATGGGACCTTGGAATGACTTCCGTTCTTGATTCCTTCAATCTTCCAGGCTATTCGGTGCTTTGTCGAATGTCTGCAAGAGTTCCGGTGCTGCATTTATTGTCTGACCGTTGTCGGAAATTCGAACTTGAAGTCAATTCCTGGTTTTCTGATTTTTAGCTCGTGCTTGTTGGTTGAACACAGAACTGACCCTCGACTGTCGGCGTTGAGTCTTTATTTGCGACGCGTTGTCCGGCGTAGTGTTGTTGAGTTATCCTTAAGAATGAAAATATTCTCCAGGAACTTCTCAACCAACAATAGGGAATAGTTTATACTCGTATACCTTATTGGAGTATTAAGAAGCAGTTTATACTCGTATACTTTTCGGAGTAAGGAGCAGTTTATACTCGTATACTTTTCGGAGTAAGGAGCAGTTTATACTCGTATACTTTTCGGAGTAAGGAGCAGTTTATACTTGTATACTTTTCGGAGTATTAAGAAGCAGTTTATACTCGTATACTTTTCGGAGTAAGAAGCAGTTTATACTCGTATACTTTTCGGAGTAAGAAGCAGTTTATACTCGTATACTTTTCGGAGTAAGAAGCAGTTTATACTCGTATACTTTTCGGAGTAAGAAGCAGTTTATACTCGTATGCTTTTCGGAGTAAGAAGCAGTTTATACTCGTATGCTTTTCGGAGTAAGAAGCAGTTTATACTCGTATACTTTTCGGAGTAAGAAGCAGTTTATACTCGTATACTTTTCGGAGTAAGAAGCAGTTTATACTCGTATACTTTTCGGAGTATTCTTTAGGTTCGAATAATCTGAACCGGCCCAAAAATGTGCCAAAAAGGCAGTATTAGTGCCAAAAAGGCAGTATTTGGGTTCAAAAATCTCTCCAACCCTTCCAAATATGTGGTAGAGGGGTTAAATAGTTGAAGGACTGAACCGTAGGTTGATCTAAAGTCGTGTAATCTTGTCCGAACCCTACCATAAGTTCCTCGTGCGATGGCTCCGGATTGCAGACGGGTTACACGCCGGGACGCTTCCAGAAACGATTTGAGATCAATCTGTGTCGATGTCTCTTTGCTGGTCATGTTGGCAGTGACCCTCGGAAATTCTCCGTCTTTAACCACCGTTCTTCTTTGCCGGAAACGCCTATACCTTGGTTTTGGCGTTTCGGTGCCGAGCCTTTCGAACACTGAAATTCTCTCGGGGACCCCCTTGATGCAGTTGCATTGAGACAGTACTACCCGAATGAGCTTGGCACATGGGCACTGAGTTTCGAGCCCTTGAGGGCTGAAACTCTTTCGGGGACTGCCTTAATACAGTTGCATTCAGACAATACCGCCCGAATGAGTTTGGAACAGGGGCATTGAGTTTTCTGTTCTCGGGGACTCCTCTTCCTGGTTCTATTCGTACCCCCAGCACGATAGTACAACTCGTCATTTGAGAACTGCCTTCTTTGGACTCTCAAGAGTCACGCGCCTCGAGACATGCCTTTTTGGGTGTGAGTTCTTAGCGGGCTCTTGGACTTCAATGCGCAAATTGGTGCGCGCAGTTGCCTTGAGCTCTTTGTCATGCTGGAGGTGATGGCGACCCCCAGTATGTTGAGTCGTTCTGGGCTTCTTCATCGGGCCCAAACGCTTCGGGAACTGGACCGAGGCGCTCCAAAACTGGCTTCTTCCTTCGGGATGATTCTGCATGATCTCCCGGAGTAGCTATGGGAATTCTCGGCGATTTAGCTGGGTTCGCCGGAGGTTGAATTTTGGTTGGAGGCTGCAAAGGTTGCTCCTTAGCCTGAATTGCCGCTTCAGACTTTGGCCTCCAGACTTTACGAGTTGGTGGCGGCTTCTTGACCACCTCTTTCTGCAACTTTCTACGGGCTTCTTCGGCTTGAGCCCGTGCCTGCGCTGATAGTGCGCGGCGTTTGCGGATGCGCTCCTCCAGCGTCGATCGGTTCCGTTTGACGCGGACCCATTCCATTGTTGGCGGTTTGGAGGAGCCACCATTCATCGCCCGTTGAGGCTGTTTGCCTCTCCCGTTCTTCAGATCTGCGTTGTAGCGGATTCCGTCGGTGGACTCCATTTCTTTGGCGAATTCGAGAGAGTCACCACGCCTCCTGCGGCAGAAGGGTTGGCCAGAGCAGACCTGACCTGGTTGGAAACTGGAGGAATCTCACCCGATGCGACTTTGGCATCAAACGGGGCGAGATCTTCGTTGGTGGCTTCGACTTCTTCATACCAACGAACCTTTCTCCTGGAAGAGAACTTGGACTTCTTGGACTTGCGGGGGGAGGTCGATCTAGACGAGGATGAAAGGTACTCCTCGAACTTGGTCTGATCGAACTCGTATTCGACCTCCTCCACGACTGGGATCAAGATCCGCGTCTGCGACGCTCCGATCTCATCGGCGAGATCGGTGGCTCCCACTGTGGTCGCCAGATTGTTCGCGGGAAAAACCGTTGCTTTCTTTGTT
>NC_033799.1:65595129-65602636 GCF_001876935.1 Asparagus officinalis | reverse complement strand
CCTTAAAACAAATTCCGTCCTCGGAATTCAAAGTACAAGTGATGCACAAAGAACCCAAGGATAAGAATATAGGAAATAAGGTCGTAGCATGTTATGACAAATTTTTGAGCAAATGTTGAATGAGAAAATGGATGTGTATATTATAAGTTACACAAGACACAATAGATGATAATTCAAACGAATTAAAAGTGAATAGTAAATGCAAATATATAGAGCAAATCAAGGTCATAAGAAAGTCTGATATGTTGTATAAATAATAAGAATGGAATAAGCATAACATAAAGAGAGTGAACACATAATTGAAAGAGATTGCACAAACATAAAGAAGCATGTATATTGTAAATAAATAGTTAATACATATCAAATTATAATATAACGCAACATTTAGGCATAGGCAAAAATATAAGTTCCAGTCAACATAGTTAATAGCAAGAAGTCAACAATAAATATACAATTATAGAAAAATATAATATCAACACGATATCATTGATATAGTATTATAAGACAACACATCACAGTGTTAAAATATAATTAATAACACAGAATTGGCAGAATATAACAAATATAAAAGCATGAAAATTATGATATGAAATATAAATACATAATTCAAATAATTATCAATCACTAGAATATATGATAAAGCATATCAACTCAACAATATAAAGAATTAAAAGAAGATCATAAAGAAGATAAAAGACAAAAAGATCTCAACAAAATATAAATCACTCATACGTAAGCAGATGGTAAACATAATAAAACACAAAAATATAAAACACAATACAAATAACAGATGAATCATATACAAGTAAAAACAAAAGAAACATTTGAAGGATATGTAAGCAAAACAAAATAGTAAAGAATCAAACATACATATAGTTTAGACGAACATAATAGACAATATAAAGAGACTTGAAAATAATAAAAAATCAAATCGCAATAGAATTATCATATAATCAGTTAGTAGAATAGGCATTCGAGATATACAAAAAGTATAACTACAACAAAATACATGAATGCAATCGGTAAATCACATTCAACCAAATAAGGCACATAAGGCACAAGTATCGAAAATAAGAAATTACAATTATGTTTAAAAAGCTCAGAGATAGTATTATAGCAACACATGTTTAAAGCAGTCAAAAAGAAATTACAATTATGTTTAAAAAGCTCAGAGATAGTATTATAGCAACACATGTTTAAAGCAGTCAAAACATAAACACACGTAAAGAAGCATAGATATAATAATCAAACAATAGCAACTAGTAAGGATAGAACATAATGATAATAAACAGTGAAATTACAAAAATACAGATATATAAATAAATAAATATTAATATTCAAAGAGTCATAAACAAATGAAGCACGTAATATTACTAGAAAAGCGCAAGATATAATGCAAGAACGCAGAACAAATCAGACAAATAGGCAATAAGGATTATAATAAGATATACAGAACATACATAATCACAATTAAAAATAGCATTAAGTAAAAGAAATAAACATAGATAGAAACACATCAATACATGTAGACAAACAAAGAGAGACAAATCATACTAATAATCAATAGCAGAATGAAATGATACACAATAATTATTAGCATATAAACAGTTATATAGCACAAAGTAAATAATACAAGTCATGGACAGGTTCGAGGAAACACAAATAAAATCAAAGTATAAAATAAAAGGTATCAAAGCAAAAAGATAAACAAGATTCAGAAGCATATAATGTGTATAGCAATTATAATCATTATGTATAATAAGCGTTAATAAACTGTACACCCTTCTTAGTAAGGCGTGTAAGTGGCATCACGATCTTCGAGAAATCCTAAATAAATTTTTTATAATACCCCGCTAGACCTAAGAAACTACGAATCTCGGTGATGGTTTTTGCCGGTTCCCAATCAAGAACGACCTCTACTTTAGCCGGATCTACTACAATGCCCTCCCGGCTAATAATATGACCCAAAAATCTAACCTCCGATAATCGTTTAGCCGGATCTACTACAATGCCCTCCCGGCTAATAATATGACCCAAAAATCTAACCTCCGATAATCGGAATTCACACTTGTTAAATTTAACATATAACCGGTGCTCCCGTAAAGTTTGTAATGCCAACCGCAAAGGCTGTTCGTGCTCGGTCTCTGACCTCGAATAAATCAGGATGTCATCGATAAAAACTATCACGAATCAGTCCAAGTATGGACGGAAAACTCGATCCATCAAATCCATGAATATCGCGTGTGCATTAGTTAGCCCAAATAGCATGATAAGAAACTTGAAAGACCCATATCGAGTCAGAAAGGCGGTCTTTGGAATATCCTTCTCCCGAACCCGTAGCTAATGATAACCGAAACGAAGATCTATCTTCAAGAAACACTGTGCTCCTTACAACTGGTCGAACAAGTCATGATCCTCAGTAATGGGTACCTGTTTCGGATAGTGACATTGTTCAACTCACGATAATTGATGTATAATCGCATACTCCCGTCCTTCTTTTTCACAAAAATAACTGGAGCTCCCCACGGAGAATGACTCCGTCGAATGAATCCCTAACCGTCCTTCTTTTTCACAAAAATAACTGGAGCTCCCCACGGAGAATGACTCCGTCGAATGAATCCCTAATACAACAACTCATCTAACTGGATCTGTAGCTCCCTCCTCTTAGCGGGCGCCATACGGTAAGGATATCGGGAAATCGGCGTGGTGCCTAGCTGTAACTCTATGCAAAACCCGACCTCTCTCATAGGAGGTAAACCTGGTATGTCCAGGAAGATATCCTGGTACTCTGAGACCACTGCATCTCGCTCACATCTGCACCTCAAACCTGGTATGTCCAGGAAGATATCCTGGTACTCTGAGACCACTGCATCTCGCTCACATCTGCACCTCAATCCCGCAATATCACCTCCTTGACGTATGCCAGAAATGACTTCGCAAACTGGTTGCCTCTGGAGGTGGCTATCACTAGCTGAGATCCATCACAGCTCGTAAGCTATCTGTCTTCGCAAAACAGTCGATACTCATATGGTAGGAAGATAACCAATCCATACAATGGATAACATTGAACTCAGACATACACAACACGATCAAATCAATCACGAACTCAGAATCGTCCAAGCTGACGATACATCTCCTACAAACAAATCTCTAAAAGAGACATCTCTCCCAGAGGAGTAGACACAGATAATGGAATATCTAACGGTTGTTCAACAAGCTAAAGTCTAACCATAAAATCATAGGAGATAAAAGAATGCGAAGCACCAGAATCAAAAAGGATATGTGCTGGAAAAGAGTTCACAAGGAACATACCTTCTATCACTGCTCCACTAGCACCATTATCATGAGGGATAACTGCATACACTCTACTAGTAGCTAAAGGCTGCTGTACCACATCGCCTGAAACGTACAAGACCATCTGTCCCTGCTGGATCTCCCGAATCACTCGCACCTATCTCTCAATTCTCGAGACTGCTGGGGGTGCCTCAATTCTCAACTGCTGGCCCTGACCGTATCCCTGAGAGTAGTTTTGTTGATGCTGGTGATTTTTGCCCTGCTGGCCTGCTGTGGGTGCAATGCGGCAATCTGCTGCTTTGTGTTCGAACTTGTTGTATTTGAAACAAGTCCCCTAAAATCTGCACTGCTGCTGCGCCCTCTGATCCTGCTAGTGTTCCTTCTTATGAGGACCCTGCTGATGTGGACCCTTACCCTACTTCTAGGGTCTTCTTGAGCCTGCAAAAGGTCTTTTACCTTTACCTTTATCCCCGAACTATCCTGACTTAACATTGCCATCCTTGCCCTTAAGGAAAATTATTATGTCTATCTCCTGAGCCATAGCAGCATCCACCACCTTCCGCACTGAACGGAACCTCCGAGATACTAAATATCGACGTAAACCTAGGCGAAATCCCATCATGAACATCTGAGCCTGCCACTCCTCGGTGTGTCACATGCCCATGAATCTAAGTAGTGACATGAATTTACTCTCAAAATCCATCACAGACATATCCCCCTGCTCTAAACGAGCTAACTCTATCTCCTTCCCGGCTTTCACTGCAACCGAAACATACTGCTCATCAAATAAGTACACAAAAATCTCCCACGAAACCGTAATCCTCTGCTCTAGAGTAAAACGAAGCCGATACCATCCTCCTACATCGCCCTTGAGGCTGAAAGCTGCTAGCCTCTGCTTCTCCATGGTATTCACATTAAGCATGTCGAAGATGTTGATCACATCTTCCTTCTATTTGTGTGTAGCAATGGAATCCGATCAAACCATGAAACTCTGGTGCCTTCAACTTCAGGTACCTCTCTACCAGACGAAGCCAAGCCTCATGCTCAGCATTTCCATCATCAATCAAGGGTGATGGTGTATCTATCAGTGTCTTCTCTGGTATCTCCTCCTGAATGGGTGTCTCCTCCCGAATAAGTGTCTCCTCCCGAATGGGAGTCTCCTGTCGAGCCTGATCTGCTAGCTACTCCTTAATAGTTACCAGTCGAGATGCCAATGGTGCTATGAGATCCACTAAGTACTACGGAGCCTGCTGTAGCTTTGGCTCTCTGTCTTCTTGCTCAACTTCCTGTGCACGAGCACCTCTACGTCCACATCCTCTTCCTGACATCTATAAGTTTCAGAGTAAAACTTATTAAACGCAGTAACTAGGATCTCAAGCATGAAAAGATATAACATATACCAATAAGTAAATCATAGCACATATTCCTCATAACATGCTTTATAATTCAAAGCAAATAGTTCATAAAATAAATTTCTAAAATTTTTTGCGTATATATATAATACGTCCTCACTCATACTAAGAATTCCTAGAGAACTGTATACATGACTCCTAGGAAGCTCTATCCTAGCTCCACAATATAATACATGGATGACCCTAAGGATATTGGAACTAGAGCTCTGATACTAACTGTGATGCCCAGAGTTCACGTAAGGCTACAGTCCAAGGTAAAATCTGGATTTGTCAAACCTGCCTAGAACCAAACACCATGCTACGACATGTTTCACCATCACAATCACTACCTCTCTAGTGGAATTAACAAATAGGTGAAGGTACAAGACATGCAAATAATGGAAATAGTATAAAATCAGATATGCACAGAAGAAGTATTTCTGTAAATGAGCCCAACTGAAATAGAATGAAAATATCTCTGAGTCTAAAATAAATCTCAACACAATGAGTCAAATAAAACCTCACTAAGGCACTCAGCCTCTACAAGACAAAATACGAGTCTAAAGTTTGAAAATAAACAACTAAATGTGGAGTTCTGAAACAACTATAAATATAATAATATCTATATTGAATTTAAGATGCAATCCCATCAAACTACGACTCTCCGTGCATCGGCCTCACTGCCTGAAAGGGGGGAAACAACAAGCGTCAAAGCGCTAGCGCGATAATCTCCACTGCTCCCAATGTCACGCCCCGCTTCCCAAAATACACGGGAACCGGAACGTGAACAAGCCCGCGACGTATTAGACTGAGGAGAGATAAGTGCTAGACCTCTTCTTCTCAATCTAATACGCTAAGCGTCTGGAAATAAAACAATGCGAAGTCACAGGTCCCCAATCACAATAGCAAGAATATAAAGACAACTCAGAATAAAATAATACATATCACAACTGAATATCATCCCAGGCATAATATTCGGGTCAAACATGGCCTTATACAAGACTATCTGAACGAAATACTAAAAATATAAAATACAATGATCCAGCGGAAAGAAATGCTATAAAAAGAAAACTAGGATCAAATAACTAAGCTTCGAACAAGCCCGTAACGTATTAGATTGAGAAGAAATATACACTATCTATTTTTTTCTCTTTTCTTCTCAATCCAATACGCTAAGCGTCTAGAAATAAATAAAATACGAAGTTACAGGTCCCCGAACACAATCAGCAAGAATATAATAGACAAACTCAGAATAAAGATGATACATATCACAAATGGGATAACATCCGAGACATAATAATACGGGACAACATACCCTTATACAAAACTGAACAAATGAACTGAAGAAATATGAAATACATTGATCAAGCAAGAATGGAAAGAACTACAAAAGCAACTAAGAAGTTACAGGTCCCCGAACACAATCAGCAAGAATATAATAGACAAACTCAGAATAAAGATGATACATATCACAAATGGGATAACATCCGAGACATAATAATACGGGACAACATACCCTTATACAAAACTGAACAAATGAACTGAAGAAATATGAAATACATTGATCAAGCAAGAATGGAAAGAACTACAAAAGCAACTAAGACCAATAGATAAATAAAGAAAAGACTAGGCTTCGACTTCTTCTTCGGCTCCGTCTACAAGACACTCCTGCTGAGAATCCTCTGACTCCTGCAGATATGATAACAGAAACAACAAAAGACGTACAACTGAAATCCACAAATCAACATGAAAACACTACTAAATCATGATAACATAAAGCATCCAGAATCGATCAGGTAACGAGATCATGCAGCTAGCCATCAGTCTAATCATCCAAACAACAAGATCATACAATAGATAGAATTAATATTTAAAAATCTACAACAAGAGACGTAGTACGTCGAGCAAAATAATCCAAACAAGGAAACCCTCATGTATATACCATATGTCTCAAATTGTAATAATTAAATATTAACCCCGATCTATGTATGGAAAGAAAACAACTAGCCATCCTATCACAACTCACTGGTTCACATCTCACACAGAGTCAAAGTTCACATTATCGGATATCTGGTTAACCACATCTCACTAGTACCTCAGACCCACCCCAGTGCGAAACGATTCACTGGTGCGTGCCTGGAAATAATCAATAATCATAATATCACCGTTCCTCAGACCCACCCCAGTGCGAAACGATTCACTGGTGCGAGCCTGGAAATAAATAATACACATCCGATCACTGCTCCTCAGACCCACCCCAGTGCGAAACGATTCACTGGTGCGAGCCTGGAAATAAACTACACATCCGATCACTGCTCCTCAGACTCACCCCAGTGCGAAACGATTCACTGGTGCGAGCCTGGAAATAAACAACAATCATATCCGATCACTACTCCTCAGACCCACCCCAGTGCGAAACGATTCACTGGTGCGAGCCTGGAAATAAACAACAACATATCCGATAACATGAACCCAGACCTTCCAAAAAAACGTGCAAGACGGAACTACAACTATCAAATAATTATGCATGAAATCTCGCAAATTCCAATCGTCATGATCATAAATTTATTTATTCCAAAAATTCTTTTAAAAATTCTTTCTCGTTATATTAATTCAAAACTAACCCCTTTTTCAAAATCAACTTTTTTTTTCTTATAATAATAATAACTCTAAAAATATTCTTTTTATGAAAAGTGTCTCGTAATTAATATCATTCATCAACAAACTCACGCAGGCAATTACATATCACAGTCTAATCCATGAAATTAATTACTAACGGATATAAATAATGGAATATCAAATCAAGGGAAGCGGGATCTTGC
>NC_033799.1:65574312-65593779 GCF_001876935.1 Asparagus officinalis | reverse complement strand
AGCTAAGACTACATCATCTTTGATTATGCTCCAATTGTGTTGGTAGAAATAAACATTAAAGCCATCGGGACCTGGCGCCTTATCTGGATCCATTTTGAAAAGAGCATCCTTAATCTCCTTATAAGTGATTTCCTTAATTAACCATTGAGAAGCTTCAACTGTAAGAATTTTCTTCACTATCACTTTGGGAAACACCAATAAGAGGTTTGATTGAAAAGACCTTCATAGAATCTGGGAGCCATGAGCTTGATTTTGTCAAAAGTAGAAATAGGCGATCCATCTTGGTCAATAAGGTTTCTGATACTGTTTGTAGAATTCCTATGCTTAATAGCATTATGAAAGAATTTAGTGTTTCTATCTCCTTGTTGAAGCCATAGTTGTCTGCTTTTTTGCCTCAGCTCATTTTCTTCCTTATCTAACCATCCATTAAGTTCATAACAAACTGCTGATTCTGTAGCCTGCAGCTCCTCATTATCCAAATCATGATTTAATTTACTTTGAATGATCTCCAATTGATTAGATAATTTAATAATTTTAGCCTTTGTAGATGAAAAGGAGATTTTAGTCCATTATTTCAGAGCTAATTTAAGATATTTGAGTTTTGAAACCAACCTGAACATAGGAGATCCCTCAAAATGATTATCCCAGACCCCTTTGACCACTTCTTCATATCCCTGACATTGAACCCAATAATTAAAAAACCTTGTCACGCCCCGCTTCCCAAAATACCAGGGACTCGGAACGTGAACAAGCCCGCGACGTATTAGACTGAGAAGAGATAAGTGCTAGACCCCGTCTTCTCAATCTAATACGCTAAGCGTCTGGAAATAAGTACAATACGAAGTCACAGGTCCCCAATCACACATAGCAAGAATATAAAGACAACCCAGAATAAGAAATAAACATATCATCAATGGTAAATCATCCCAGACATAAAAATATGGGTCAAACGTACCCTTATACATATCTGAACAAATGAGTGCTGGAGAAATGTAAAATACAATGACCAAGCAGAAAAGAAATGCTACAAAAGTAAACTGAGATCATCGAACAACAAGAGGGAATAACTAAACTTCGGCTTCTTCTTCTGCTTCATCTACAAGGCACTCCTGCTGAGAATCTTCTGGCTCCTGTTGAACCTGTTCTTCTCCTAAGTCTGACGTACACCAGAGAAAATAGGTGTACGTCAGGTGCATGACGCACGGCAAGACCCGACCCCACAAGGAAAATAGAACGACCGAAAACACAAGCGGAAAACGATACGAAAACCGAAGTAACAAAAGAACGTGCAACTGAAATCCACAAATCAACATGAAAACACTACTAAAACATGATAACATAAAGCATCCAAAAATCGACCAGGTAACGAGATCATGCAGCTAACGATCAGTCTAATCATCCAAGCAACAAGGTCATACAATAGATGGAATTAATACTTAAAAATCTACAACAAGAGACGTAGTACGTCGAGCGAAATAATCCAAACAAGGAAACCCTCATGTATATACCATATGTCTCAAATTGTAGATAATTAAATATTGACCCCGATCTCACTGGTTCACATCTCACACAGAGTCAAAGTTCACATTATCGGATATCTGGTTAACAACCACATCTCACTAGTACCTCAGACCCGCCCCAGTGCGAAACGATTCACTGGTGCGTGCCTGGAAATAATCAATAATCACAATATCACCGCTCATCAGACCCACCCCAGTGCGAAACGATTCACTGGTGCGAGCCTGGAAATAATCAACAATCACAATATCACATCACCTCAGACCCACCCAGTGCGAAACGATTCACTGGTGCGAGCCTGGAAATAATCAACATCATAATATCACCGTTCCTCAGACCCACCCCAGTGCGAAACGATTCACTGGTGCGAGCCTGGAAATAAATAATACACATCCGATCACTGCTCCTCAGACCCACCCCAGTGCGAAACGATTCACTGGTGCGAGCCTGGAATAACAATACACATCCGATCACTGCTCCTCAGACTCACCCCAGTGCGAAACGATTCACTGGTGCGAGCCTGGAAATAAACAACAACATATCCGATAACATGAACCCAGACCTTCCCATCCCAAGTCCAAGTCAACAACTCATATCTCACGGGTCACTATGGTCAAGCAATACTCGCGATTCTTAACTATAACAATGTATAAAAACAATGAATACTATGTAACAGTGTCATGAATCATGAACAGGAAACGTGAACAACTACAAAAAAAACGTGCAAGACGGAACTACAACTATCAAATAATTATGCATGAAATCTCGCAAATTCCAATCGTCATGATCATAAATTTATTTATTCCAAAAATTCTTTTAAAAATTCTTTCTCGTTATATTAATTCAAAACTAACCCCTTTTTCAAAATCAACTTCTTTTCTTATAATAATAATTTTAAAAATAAATCTAAAAATATTCTTTTTATGAAAAGTGTCTCGTAATTAATATCATTCATCAACAAACTCACGCAGGCAATTACATATCACAGTCTAATCCATGAAATTAATTACTAACGGATATAAATAATGGAAAATCAAATCAAGGGAAGCGGGATCTTGCCTACGAGACCACGGGTCTGACGACGAACGGCGGGGCCGATGCGGACGCGGTACGACGGATCTGAACGACGCGGTTGTAGGGGACGACAACGACGGTGGTGGAGAGCAGCGAGAGGGAGGTGGCGCTCGTCGGAGTGATCTGGGCGCGGTCAGGGGTTTGGCTCAGCGACGGACGACAAGGTGGAGCTCAGATCTGGCTCGAGATGGGGACTGGAGGAGGGCAGGTCGGCGGCGCGCTCCTGGCGCGCGATGCGGTGCGCCGGAGTTGTGGAGCGAGCTCGGGTGCGTATGCAGGCGACGATCTGGGGAGTCGGCAGTATGAAGAGCAGGGTGTCATGAGGCGGTGTCGTAGGCGGAGGAGGTCAGCTGCTGGAGGAGACATCGTGACGCGATCTGAGCGAGGGTGCTGTTTGGCTCGTGATCTTGGAACTCGGCGAGTGAAGAGGACCTCAGGAGGTGTCGAGCGGACTACGAATGGACGAGGAGCTCATGCGTGGTTGGGGCTGTGGTGTCGCCGGCCGTCGGGGGCGCGAATCTCAGGCGCGAGTATCGCGCTCTCACGTTTGCATGATCGGCGACGGTCGTTGTGGCCCACAGCGAGCAGCGGCCGAGAGAGAGCGAGCGGAGTTGGGGTCAGGGTTCGGTCGATCGTGCTTTGCTGCAGGAGTTGGCGTGAGCTTCCGCTGGCGGGTGGGCGTTCAGGCGAGCTGCCGGCGATGGGGGCACCAGGCGGTGGTGCCCAGCTGTCTCGAAAGGTTGGCGCGGCTAGAGCGGAGGAGAGAAAGATGCCAGCTTGGTTGATTTTGAAGAGAGAGAGAGAGAGAGAGAGACTGATTGAGTGAGAGAGCGACGTGAGAGGAGGATTAAAATAGAGAGGGGAATCTCAGGGGGAAGCACGAGGTGATGGGAGTGCGGGATTTAGGGAGTGAATTGGGGAAATGGGGTAGGGGAGAGAGAGATACCGAGTGAGATACCGGTGAGAGGAAAAACACAGGGAAAATACCCCTTTAAATATTAATTTTAAAAATACCAGAAAATTTATTCAAATAAATATTCAAAATTTATAGTCAAAATAATAATAACAATGACAATAATGAATATTTAACTATTAGTTTAAAAGTTTTACCGAAACAATTAAATTTATAATTAGCAAACCGATTAAAATAAATATAAAATCGTATTTTAAATCATAGAAAATCCTAGAAAAATTGGGAAAATACAAATACTCTTTTTAGAAAAATAATATTTAAAATTTAATTATCAGAAAATTATTTAAACCCGTATTAGAAATTTACGGTCATTACACCCAAGGGGAAGGGTAGGAGTGAAATAAGAAAATAGAGTTAGTACATATAAATATAAAATCATTCATATAACTCTAACTGGAGATTGGTATTTAGAAATCCACCACACGAGAACTAGTACGTCGAGCGAAATAATCTAAACACGGAAACCCTCATGTATATACCATGTCTCAAATTGTAAATCCCTAAATACCAATTCCAACTCTATGAATGAAGATAGCAAACAAAAGAAAAATACTCCAAACCTCAACTATACAGAACCAATGTCTCATCTCAAACTACCCTCGGGTAGTTGGCGCAAAAAGACAAAAGAAGAAACCCCAACTCATATTTACCATGGACCATATCATGTATGCCATATATCAAAGGATATACTCTACTCACGGGTATTTTAACATGGGAGTAAAACTATACTTGTATGCATCTCTACATACAAAAGCGATATTCTTGTAAGATTCCTACTCAATCGCTGTACAACAAAAGGTTTTATGAAATAATGATAGTTTTGTAAGGCTCGCACGATACTATGCGGACATCGGATACAACCTCCTTACTCAATCGTCCTTACGGCAAATAGATTTTTTTTATCTCTCTATTTTCGAATATGCTTTTGGATGATCACAATGGTAAATAGGCGTACCAGCCCAAATCGGATAAACATACACCGATCACTTTCGAGTATTTGGTACAACTGAAGTCTCGTTATGGGAACACAACCAAATACTCCTAATGTGGTACAATCTGAAGTCTTATTTCAGGATAAACATCCACACTGAGCAATCATAACTGATGAGCAATACTTTATTATATATTAATTCTCTTTCATCAACTCAATTGATATCGACTATCTAAAAAAAATGTGAGTCAAAAGAACATAAACTAAGTGTACGGGCACATATCTCAGTGTGCGTGTCCATATCTGATGTTCACCAACATCTTAGATGCTAAACAACTCTTAAGCATCATAATATATCAGTACGAGATCAAGAAATTCTCTCAAAAATCAAAACAGAGGTAAAAGAACATGCACAACCACTGCCAGATCGGCGGTCGACCGCAGAGTATGCAGCGGTCGACTGAACCGCAACCTGACTCCCAAGCTTCGGACTGGCGCGTGGTCGACCGCAAGGTGTGCGGCGGTCGATCGGACATGATAAATAGAGAACGTGTAGGTAACTGCACAGATTGAATTTGTGACATGATTTTTGTGATTTATCTTGCTTAGAACAATATGAAACTTGCATGAAATCATTTAAACAATAGTCTAACATCTTAGGAAACAAATTCAACATATAAAGCATGATTATTTGCATTAAAGATCACATTTAAAACCCTAAATCATGCATGAAAACTCAAAAATGAAGAACAAATCATCTTAATTTAAATAAACAATGTTTTAAATCACTTTCAGATCATAAAACACTTCTAGAAATTCATTCTCAATCTTTTAAACATGAAAAGACCTAGTCTTTATATATATAATACAAAAGATTTGATTTTTATACATAAACTAGTTGATTAGGCTCTATAAAACTCATTAAAACTCTTTTAAAAACGATCTAAAACTAGAAGAGGGATTAGCAGAGATAAAACTCGCCTGAGACTTATTGCAAAATGTGTTTGAGGTAAAGCCAAAGAAGATCCATGATCCAACAGTCAAAAACCAATCAAAATTTTCGCTCAAAAGCCTTCAATCTTCTCCAAAAATCAAAATAGGGTTTATGGGATGTTTGGTGGCTGCTAGGGTTATTAGAATACTGAAAATATCGTGAATAAATGATATATGTATCAAGAAAAACGAATATGGATCTCAAAACCCGAAACCAACTCAAACTAGGAAAAACTATCTGCAGGTTTCGCGGTCGATCGCGATGGCCGCGGCGGTCGACCGGACCGCAAGAATACAGGTGCTCAGGTTTTGGCCATTGTGCATGTTTCGACTCGTTTCTTTCTCATGTACTGACTTGTATATACCCAAAATACTTATTAGTGTACTAATACACTATTTAGTGATATTTATCACAAAAAATATCCATCCATTATAATTAATCACATATTTATTCAATTGATCATTCATTTACTTAAAATTTTCGGGATTTTACAATGTGCTTAATCGTTAATATGTAATTTAACATTTTCTTTGCTGAGAAATTTGGTATAAGCCTTGATCACTCACAACACATACACACACATACTATTTAGAACACACTAACACATGCTTAGCGTGTGGTTAACTATAAAAATCCCCTAAGTTAACCATTAAAGTTTATAGATATAGAGTGAGTCTCAAAACATATCATATATCTCAAATCTATGTATTAGTAGTCGACTAATACACTTAGTAATCGACTACTCAAGCCTTAGTCAAAGTTACAGAATCTGTGAATTTACTGATTAGTCGACTACTATGCTTAATAGTCGACTAATCTGAGTCAGTTTAAACTTACAAAAATTTTAGTCTTACAGACTAGTCGACTAGTGCCAATAGTAGTCGATTACTAACCAGTTTCCTAACTTCACAGAGTCTGAATAGACTCAGTGTAGTCGACTACTAAGACTAGTAGTCGACTACAGAGACAGTTTTCTCAACTTTCTAAATTTGAATATTTGAATATTTATAGCCATTTTTAAAAAGTTAATTGGTTTAAATTTTGAGATTTTCAGAGGCTATGAATAGGTGTTAACTTCAGAATTTGCTTACCAACTCTCATATACATAAGATTCAAAATTTGTGCAAATTCAACCCCTCTTGATTCAAATTTTCATGCTAAGTGTTAAGAAAAGAAAAGTTCTGAAAGTGTATTTGTTCCCCATCATTATTAAAGATTGTTTAGGCATTATTCAGAGAGTTAAAAAGTTCCTAAGCCACTGCTAAACTTCACTAACACTTCAAGACTTATAGGAATTTGTGATCTTACTTCAAAGAAGGTTTCTCTCAGGTATAAGAGAAGATCTCTTGGTTTAAAGATTGGTTGCAATTGGCATGGTCTTGTCAATTGGTCAGGTTTGGTTTGATTTTGTAATTGGTTTCAAAATAATAGTGGAAATATCAAACGAGATTTTCTTGGGGACAGGATGTACTGTAACGCCCTGCCCCAGAATCCCGGAGTCGGTACGCTATTAGATCTGATGGACTGGCCTCACAAACCACCACATATCTTTTCAGCACGTTTTGTCCTTACTCACGCGCTCCCTGAAAAACTTCCCAGGGGTCACCCATCCTAAAATTTCTCCAGGCCAAGCACGCTTAACTTTGGAGTTTCTAAGAGTTGGGTTCCTGAAAAGAAGATGCATCTTGGTGGTATGAGTATTCCAATCAAATTTATCAATACTAATCACATTACCCTCTCAAGGGTTGGGGTATTACAAACTCCCCCACTTAAACTCGCAACGTCCTCGTTGCGCCAAATCATATCATCCAAGACAGTACCATCCGTGTGAGATTCTAGCGGTGGCTCCTACGGCCTCAAGAGGTGGCTCCCGCCCTCTCGACGTAGCACTTTGCGCCGCATAGCACTTAGCTCTCACAATTCTGGTTGGCTTGGCTCTGATACCATTTGTAACGTCCCGCCCTAGAATCCCGGAGTCGGTACGCTATTAGATCTGATGGACTGGCCTCACAGACCACCACATGTCTTTTCAGCACGTTTTGTCCTCACTCACGCGCTCCCTGGAAAACTTCCCAGGGGTCACCCATCCTAGAATTTCTCCAGGCCAAGCACGCTTAACTTTGGAGTTTCTAAGAGTTGGGTTCCCGAAAAGAAGATGCATCTTGGTGGTATGAGTATTTCAATCAAATCTATCAATACTAATCACATCACCTTCTCAAGGGTTAGGGTATTACATGTACACCCGGGGTAGTGGAACCAGTATAATTCTCTTGTTTGTGTTTGTTAAATTTCTGTGATGGTTGTCATTTGTTCTTGCAATTTATAATCTATCTTGCAAAATTTTTAAATAAATACTATTAACCCCCTTTTTGTGTTTAGTGTGTGCTTTCGTAGATCCTACACTTGGTATCAGAGCAAGGACAATGATGGCAACAACGAATACATCACAATTCAAAGAGGGTCACTCCACACAACGACCACCGCTATTCAATGTTATAAATTACAACTACTGGAAATGCCGAATGAAGATTTTCCTCTAATCACTTAGCTGCGATCTTTGGAACATTGTTGAGACTGAATTCACAAAGCCAACCTCTCCATACACTAAATGGACACTTTCTCAAAGAAAAAAATGTGAATTTGGACTCCAAGGCAATGAATGCGCTGTTTTGTGCCATAGACAAGAACGAGTTCAATCGCGTATCTACCACTACATCTGTACATTAAATTTTGCATACTCTTAAGGTAACACATGAAGGAACTAACAAGGTTAAAGATTCAAAAATTTCTATTCTTATTCACAAGTTTGAACTATTTAAGATGAAAGATAAGGAGACCATCATAAAGATGTTTACAAGATTTACAGATATCATAAACTCCTTGAATGCACTAGGCAAAGTCTATACTCAAGTTGAAATGGTGAGGAAAATCCTAAGAGCATTCACTCCAGAATGGAAGAAGAAGACTACGGCAATTGAACAGGCCAACGATCTTTCAACTCTCACCGTAGAGGACCTCATAGGCAATCTTATGGCTTATGAAGTTCAACTCGAGGACAGAAAGAAGGATGAAGAACCAAAGAACAAGAAGATTCTTTCTTTCAATGCATCCTCCAACACTGAAGAATCTGAAGAAGATGATGAGGATATTGTATTGATAACAAAGAAATTCAAACTATTCTTAAAGAAAGGTAAGTATAAATCAAACAAGTTTAAGAATACTATTGATTCTTCTTTGTGTTTCAATTGCAACAAACCAGGACATATAAAGAAGGATTGTCAACTTCTTAAGTCAAAATCAAAGTCCACCAACTTCACTAACTTCAACAACGTCAAGAAGAAGAAGAAGAAGAACGCTTTGGCAATAACATGGGATGCTAGTGATGCATCCTCTTCTGAAGAAGAAGAAGAACAAAAAGAAGAAACTACACACGTGTTTTATGGCACACGAAAATGATGTAATTGAATCCTTAGATAATGAAGAATTATTAGAAGTATTCAATAAACTTTATATTAAATTTAAGGACTTAAATTCTAATTATAAGATTTTGAAAAATAAAAATAGAAGATTAAACTTAGAATTAGTTTCTTCAAATTCCTCACAAGTTGAAGAATTGAAGGGATTAAATGATAAGTTATTTTCTAAAAATAAATTATTGACTGAAAATAATATTTATTTTAAATCTGAATGTGATATCATGAAAAATTTTAGATTTAGATAAAAATATGGTTTCACTTAAAATCAAATATGAAGAGTTGTTTTTAAATGTAAACAAGTTTAAAAAAGGAAAAGAAGACTTAACTAATTTATTATCTTTTCAAAAGTCTTCTAATCAAAAGTTTGGTTTGAGATATGTTTATAAGAAGAATGATTATGTTACTAGAACACATCATGCATCATCTTGTATGACTAAAGATGTTAGAAAATTTCATGCACCTTTATGAATGAATTCTCATAATGATTCTCATACATTATCTATGTTTATTTGGGTGCATAAAGATACTTGCTTGCATGATAGAGATGTTTATATTTCAGATTTTAAGAAAAACATATGCAATTGTACTAATTATATTTATGTTAACAAGGGAAAACCAAATTCCAAGTGGATTTGGACTCCTAAGGGCTAATCCAAAGGACCCAGCATAAAAGGGTACTAATTTTTTACATGTCTATATTTTAGGTACCTCGAAAAGAAAAATGGATATTAGATAGTGGATGTTCCAAGCATATGATGGGAAACTTGAAAATATTGTCTTCGGTACAAAACAAGAAAGGTGGAAAAGTCACATTTGGAGACAACAACAAGGGTAACGCTATAGGTATTAGAACAGTAGGTAATCCACATAATCCTTTAATAGATAATGTTTTATTAGTAGAAGATCTTAAACATAATTTGATTAGCATTAGTCAATTATGTGATAAGGATTTTAAAATTAGTTTTGAAAAAGAGACTTGCTTGATTTATGATTCAAATTTGAATAATATATTATTTAGAGACATTAGAAAGAACAATATTTATGTTTTATTAATGAACTTTGTTTCTAATGAATTTTATTAATGAACATTTCATAACCTTTTTGTTCTGAATTTGCTCCTCTCTATCCCCTGCATTCTGTTTCTTATTCCTCTAATTTTCCTTTCTCCCACTGCGATTATCTTGCCAAATTCGCTTTCTTGGATAGGAGTTGCTCACCTCATTCTTTGATTTCACATCTATCTTATTTTTCTTAATTAACAAAGCCTTCTTTAATACTTCTCTATACGTTGGGAGTTCAAATGCACTAGTCGTCTTCCTAAAGTTTGGTCGAAGCCCTTCTTCAAAGCGACGAGCTCTATCCTCTTTCTTCCCCAACAAGTGGTAGGCAAATTTTGACAGATAAGTGAACTCTTCCACATATTCTGCTACTATCTTATCACCTTACTCTAATTTTCAAAATTCTTGTTCTTTTTGCTTGCAGACCGCTGAGGGAAAATACTTTTCATAAAAGATCTTTTTGAATTCATCCCATGATATCTTATACACATTTTCTCCAAATGTCCTAACTTGCATTTGCCACCATCCATAAGCATGATCTTTTAGCATGTAGACCACATAATTCACCTTTTCCTCTTCAGGACATTTCATGTATGTGAAGACTTTATCCATTTCAGTGATCCAATGTTCCAAAACCATCAAATCAGTAGTTCCCTAAAAACTAGTCGGGGATAATTTCTTGAATTCACCCATCCCGCTCCTTAATTTTGATTGTTCATTGCTCTAGCCATTTATCTGGTTGCGGTCAATTTGATCTTATTGTCTGGTGACTATAGATGTCACTGCTTGAAATAATCTTGTTAATGTGTTGCTGTCTACATGGCTCCCAGAGGTTGATGCATGAGTCACTCTAGATCTCATTAGCTCACTTATTGTATGGTTGAGATCGTTATCTTTGTGCGGAGGGGAGGGGTTTGGTCATTATTCGCAGCCATATCTTCCTATAAATAATAAAATGCTGGAATCAACTATTGTACAAAAGACAAGTTATAAGATAGTCACATATACACAAGTCAAGATATTATGATTTCAATCACTGTTCAGCAACATAGCACAAATCAGTAATTACAAGCCAAAAGTATATTATTAATATTTAACCTTTTAGTTCATACACATATACAAGTATATGGGCTTACATATATACATGTTTTTCTACCAAAAAATCCTATATATACCAAAAGAGTAGCTAAATTACCCCATATACTGTTCTTACAAAATTGTCTTACTATTTAAACTCTACATCGAAGAAGAAGAGCTATTGGAACTAGACTCCTCTTCAGTTGGCTCGGTCTCCACCAAGTCCTACATATAGTCAGAGTCCGACATAGGATCAGGATCAATGCCAGAAATCCCCCATCTATCCAGATCGAGGTCCGTACCAATAGCCAAACTACTCGACTCACGCTCAAAAAAAGAAAGTCCCTCATTATCACTAAAAATCTCGACCACCTAGGACTTGGTGCTAGAGGAATCAGACGAAATCACAATAATATCTAAAGGTGGGGACTCAACTGGAAAAACCTCCATTGTTGGATCTTCTGTTAGGTCTCATGTTTATAAGACTATTGTCTAATATGGTTTTGATGATTAACAAATAATTCGTAATCTTGTTTTCTAGTATTTATGTTTTCCTCCAACATGCATCTAGGTTGGAGGTTAGATGGACTTGAGCGTTAACAATGATATTCATGGAGGTTGGAGGAAATCATAATGAAACACGATGCCATTCAAGTCAAAGATTTTCTATTGCGCTTCATCCCTACTACCAAGATCGAGCTTCATGAAGATTTCTAAGCTTGGTATAGTGTTTTAGGTTTTTACTTTATGTGTTATACTTAAAGCTCAAACTATACACGTACACATAATTTTGATTTATTGCGTTTATTGTTTGTTTTACTTTGCTAAAGGATTTTTTGAATATCTTTGTAATTACATTTATCCATAAAAATATAACAGTTAGTTTCAAAAATAGTTTAGTTTCAAAAATGTGATAAATATGAAACTAGTTTTAATGATTAAAACAATTGTTTCATCGTATTATACATCTATTTTGGAAGACATTGTGCTTGAAATGATTTCGTTAGACTCATGTGTTTAAATGTTTTCATATCTTTGTTGATTTTGTAAATCAACGAAATCATATTTAAAGTTTTCGTATTAATTGACTGTTTTGCAAAAATAGTAAGTTTTCACAAATGAGAATGATATTTTAGAAATACCACTTCTAACATATTCATTTTCATATGTATAAGTGTTTCCCCAAGTTTTACTATTTTTGGAGTTGTTTTACTATTTCAAATTGAATTTAGAAAATTAACTTTTTAGCAAAATTCAAGTATCTGTGTATTAGTTTTTCAGTCGACCGAATTCTTGAATCGATTGACCGAATTTTGGGATCCGTCGACCGACTAGTCATTTCAGTCGATCGACCTACTTGTTAGTCAACTTGCTAGAAGTTGTTTTTACAGCATTAGTTTTATCAGTCGATCAGTCGACCGACCAATAGAGTCAGTCAACCGAATAGTGCTTTCAGCCGACTGATGTTGGTTTTTAGTCGACCAAGTCATGGCTGTCTATTTTCTTTACAGTAACGACTAGTTTATTAGTCGACCGTTATATTCAACCAGTCAATTAATCATGCCTTTTTTTTTGTAACGGCTAGCTTTTGTTTGATCTATTTTGAGAAGCTATATATAGCCCTCAAGACTTATTTTCAGAAAAGAAAAATAAGAGAAGTTTCACCAGTTTGTTTCTAAGTTTTTAAAAGATCAAGTGTGTGAAATTACCTTAGGGGGGAGGGGGGGTGAATAGGGTATATGCTATTCTAATCCGATATTAATGCCAATTAAAATTTATTAATAATCTATCCTAGCAAGCATGATATTCAACAACTTATAAGCAATGATATGTAACAAAAACAAAGGGCAATATAAACATGAGACAATGACGATATAAAACTATAATAAACAACAAGCACAAATAATACGTCAAGACAAACTCAAACACATAATATGATCACGAAGTTCAGTCACCCTAGATCTTCGATCCTCACTCACGAGGAGAATCTCCACTTTCATAATCGGTTTTTAATATTCACCGAAAGCGTTTACAAGGCACACAATTGGTTTTCTAGCTCACTGAAAACTTTCACAACTCACACAATTATAATCACACAATACACCATATAAGTGTTGGCCTGGCCTGTGTCGACTTTCACAAGTGTTCGGATTTACTACCTCTCCCTAGACTTTACTACCGACGCCACTCCTCTTAGAATCGACCCCGTCTCTCACCACACACTCCTCTCGGTGTACTTTTGTATTATAATGTGATCTCACAAATTAAGTATAAATAAAAGTGTTTGTTCTCTAAACAAGATGAGAACTTAATTGTCACTCTCAATGTTACAACTCCCACAACTTAAATATACAATATGTGAAAATACTACAAAGCTCAAGTGAGTTGTGTGCGTAAACAATAAGTAAATATGAAATCTGAACTCAAATCAATCTAGCAAATATATGAGATAAATAAATTGCAAATAAGCTAGATGAGGAGTTTACAAAAACTTCTCTAAGAACAAAGAGGATGTACATGATATTTGAGGTTGAACTCCTCAAAACTGAAATCAAGCTCTTCCCTTTGTGAAGCTTTCTTCACACAAACAAATCAAGCTTTTTCTCTCTTAAAACTCAAAAACAAACAGCCCAAAACACTTGTAAAAATACCTCAAAAACTCTACCAAAGAACCAAGGCAAGAGGGGTATATATAGCCCCAAAAACTCAGCTCACGAAAACTAGCCATTGTTTGGAAAAACACTATTAGTCGACTGATAAAAAGGATGAGTCGACTGATAAACTAGTCGTTGGAATAGTGTTGGTAGATTCTAGAATTTTTGCGTATCTGACTTTCTAAAATTAATTACAAATAGTAAATCAACTCAAAAAATTATGAAATTTTGAGAAACGTTTCTAAACATGTAGATAAATATTTTAGATAAAGAATTTATAAAATATCTCTTATTTTTGAGCAATAATTGTTTTAATACAGATATTTTAGATTCTAAAAACTACTAAAATACTTGATTTTGAAAAATTATTTTGACATAGTAAATCAAATCCAAAAATGATAAAAGTTTAGAAAATGTTTGTAAACAAGTAATAGAATATGTTAGAAAAAGAATTTATCAAATTACATTTCCCATTTGTGAGAAATCATTTATTTTGTAAACTGGTTGAAAAATACAAAAATGTCAAAACTTGATTTTGATAAAATTATTCCAAACAAGTTTTGAAATACTTTAAAATAGATTTATAGACTTGATGAAAGATATAAATTGAGTTATTAAGTCTATAATTCAAAATGGTGATAAACCAAAATAAATGATAAATCAAAACAAATGTGTGTGTATGAATTTTTAGCTTTAAGTATAAACACACAAAGTATAAACTTAAACTACAAAACTATTTACCCAAGCTATAGATCTTGAATGAAGCTTTTCTTGGTTGTGGATGACTCTTGATCTTGAATTTGACTTTGAATAGCAAATGACTTCATTCTGATATTCCTCCAACCTCTTTTTAATTTCATCATTAAGGCGCAATCCATCCAACTTTCAACTGGAGGATTTTTGTGTAGAATATCTAACAAGCAAATATAAACACTTGACAAACATTTTTAGGAATTATTTGTTAATCATCAAAACAAGATTAGATAGTAGGCTCAAAAATATGAGACCTAACAATCTCCCCCTTTTGATGATGATAAATAATCTACACAAAGAGTATATATAATATGCATGATCCTAAATGAATATACAAAATTTAATCCTCATGCATAAAACATTAGAATGATATACTCATAATCTACTTGTTTCTTACCCTTTGTCAACATCAAAATGGGGAAAACAACAAAAGAGAAAAAGAGTGTTAAGCTCCTCCTACAAATAAGCATAGGTGAGTATAAAACAAATATATGAACCCCCCCTCCACCCTATCAATATGTCACAAAGAATGTATGAGATGAAATACTAAGGTATGAGTAAAAACATATATATAGAGACGCACTAATATCAACTCGCATATAAAAGATACCAAGTGAACACTTATATATGTATCATTAAGACAAAGTGTTACAAGGATCTTAAACACAAAGAAAAAATAAAAAATATTCTAAAGATGAAAATAAAATATTCAAAAATTAAAAAAATTCAAATGTTTGATCAATATATCCAAAAGTTCACAAATCATAAATCATAATTGATTGAGCACACACATAGGTATATTATCATGAAATTTGTGTCTCAATACACAAACATATAGATTAATGAAATCAAAAAATTAGAAAAACATGAGAATCATGAAAGATATTTTTAAATGAAAACAAATCATGAGAACCATAAAAAATCATGATAATCATGAAAGTCCAAATAAAATAAAATCAATCAAATGAAAATATAAATTAATCAAATAAAATCACATATGTAATTACAAATCATGATCAAAAGTAACTATGAATTATGATCTAAACCTTAATAACACTAAAACATGCTTAATCTATAATAATCATTTTTGAAGAATAAGTGATTAAGCAACTAGTAATGTCAAAATATTTATATGTTTTATCCACAAAGATCAAAAAGAGTATGCTTAGGATAAAATAAATGACATCAATATTTGACATATCCAACAAGAAAAATAAGAGAGGCAACCATATCAAGCTCTTGGAGCTTGTTTCAACCCATATAAAAATATTTTGCACCCAGTAAATATGATATGAAAGAATACCAATGGAAGATCAATAAATTCGGGGGGTTGCTCAAACATAAACCTCTCATCAAAATTAAATCCAATAAAAATTAAAACAAAAGTATTGACTTAAAAAAAATTGTTTTTAATTTCAAAAATTTCAAAACACGTTTTTTGAAAATAAGAAATGAAAACAAAAATGCTAAAAGTGTTTTGAAATTAAACATGCTTAGGTACCCAATTACTCTTGGTACCAAAGAGTTTAGGAACATAACCCCTACCAATAAAGCTCAAATCCCTTGGGTTATGATCATATTTGGGCGTATTTTATGCACGGATCTGGTCATAACAATAATCATGCAAATGACCCTTCCTATTACAATAGATATAATAAAATGGGTGCATTTATTTATGTTAACCATTAACTTGTGCACGTGAAATATTTACAAACAAAGGTGATCTTTTAGATGCATTTTGCAAATTTGAAACTTTTAGTAAATCAAAACAAAATTTGATCAAATGACCAAAACGACCACAATAGTCACATTTATACAAAAGTTGTAATTTTTATTTCTTTTTGTGATCTCGTTGTAACCGGATCTTATAAAAAGACCGGATCTTTGTAATCGATAAACTATTACAAGAGTGTGCAATGGAATCAATGAAGAAAGCTACGATTTTTCCCGCGAACAATCTGGCGACCACAGTGGGAGTGTGAGATGACCCTAACTTTTATAGGTTTGATCACTCGATTTGTGGACCTCTCGTTCATTGAAGGAATCGAGAGGGGATTTTGATTGTGGTCCTAACTGTAGGAAGGTTTGACCAAGCAAAAAGTGAGAGTGAGAGTACAAGTTACTGTAGGAGTGTTGATTCGTACAAATCACTCGAAGGGGGTTTAGTGTTTATCATCTGATTTGTAATGGTCAGGTTATCCCTAAGAAAATTACATGTAACATTCTTTCGAGAACTTCCCGTTACATGAATTATCCACCCCCAGCTTTCTTGCAAAACTGGGTGTAACGAGGAGTACGTTATCCTCAATCGCATGTTCGGGTTATCCTTAAGAATATATGATTCTCTAGGAACTTCCCGTCAAGAGTGGGAAACAGTTTAGACTCATATACCTATTGGAGTATGCAGGGAGCAGTTTAACCTCATGCACCTGTTGGAGGAATGAGATTCGACTTAATTGAGCGATATAACGCCGGCTTCAACCAAGGTTTGGATGCTATTCTTGAGAGCAAACCAATCCTTGGTGGGATGAACGACCCTCCTGTGGTATGCACAGTACTTTGGATCCGTCGTGTTGTCAGCTTCCTCCTGATTTGTGATAGGTGGTAGCTTGATCTTATTGCTTCCAAGGAGGGATTCGAAGATGGCTGGAACGTCTTCGTCCTTGAAGGAATACTCTTTTTTGAGTCTCGGGTCCGAAGCCTTTTGCTGCCTTCGGGATTGCTGTTGTGCCGTTCGATTAGCACCAACAGCAGCTGCAGGTGCCTTGCCCTTACCACGAGAGGCGAAGTTCGAGTTCAACGGATTAGCCGTCGGTCGGTTCCTCTCAGTTTTCTTCCTTCGGAGGAAGCGTTCGGCTTGTTCACCGCGCACCTTCAAGTCTTTCCAAGTGTCAGACGGTGCTGTTCCCATTGCTTCCAACACATCCAAAGAGAGGTTGTTGTGGCAAGTCTGGAGAATGAACTCCTCAGTGATCGGGTCCCGACAATTCATCGCCTTATTCCGGAACCTTTTGACGAAGGTGTCGACTAACTCCCCGTCCTTCTGCTTCTCATCAAGCAATGATCCGATAGATATCTCGGTGTCGTCGTCGAAGAAACGAGGAACTTAGTTTTCATGTCGTCCCAGCTACTCACGCTTCCTGGCTTGAGGCGGCGATACCAATCGAAGGCGGCTCCACGAAGAGTGCCAACGAAGGACCGTACCATCAGAGGCTCGTTACCAGAGATAACCCCTAGGTGCGATTTGAAGTAAATCAAATGCTGAGTGGGTGAACCCTTCCCATCAAACGGTGTGAAGTTAATTAGACTGAACTTCGCCGGATAGGGGATCGATTCCCATTCTCTAGGGTAGGGACAAGGAATGCTCGTCTTCTTCATCTCTTGAGCGGAAATCAACGTATTGATTTTGCTCTCGAGATTTTTAATCTTCAAGCTTTCATCTGTGTTTTCGCTAGCATTCTCGTTACCACCCCCTGCGTTGACGGGAGGATTTTTGGCATTATGAGCTTCATTCGTATCCTCATCTTCCTGATGAACTTGGTTACGACGACTTGGTTCGCCTTGCTGGTTTGTCAGTGCTTGGATCTGTTGGTCATGCATCTCTCTCATGTTCTGCATGGTCATCTGTATTTCGAACCTGAAACTCTCTTGTTGCTTAGCCAAGGCGTCTTCAAGCATCTTGGCCACTTGCTCCGCACTTATCATAAGTGTTTCGCGGGGTTGTCCCTCACTGGATACTGTATTATCTGATGCAACTGCGGAGCCTGCATCCGATTCTTCATCTTCTGAAGGTACCCTTGTCCGAACCCTACCGTAGGTTCCTCGTTTGATGGCCCCGGACTGTAGACGGGTCATAGGCCGGGATGCTTGCGGAATCGACTCGGGATTATTCCGTGCTGATGTCCCTTTGCTGGTCATGTTAGTGGTGACCCTCGGAAATTCTCCGTCTTCAACCACCGTTCTTCTTAGTCGGAAACGCCTAAGCCTTGGCTTTGGCGTTTCAGTGCTGAGCCTCTCGAACACTGAGATTCTCTCGGGGACTGCCTAGATGCAGTTGCACTCAGACAGTACCGCCCGAATGAGCTTCGAACAAGGGCACTGAGTTTCTAGCTTTCGAGGACTTCTCTTTCTGGCTTTGCTCGTACCCCCAGCACGATAGTACAGCTCTTCCGTTTGAAAGTCGGAGCAACCTATCGTATGTTGGCACGATTTCTCAGGTATAACGCAATCATCATCAGACGATAACGTTTCCTTCTGAGAGCGAATTACCTTCTTCGGACTTTCGAGAGTCACGCGCCTCGAAACGTGCCTTTGTGGGCGTGAATTCTCAACGGGCTCTTGAACTTCAATGCGCAAAGTAGTGCGCTTGGGTGCCATGATTTCTTTGTCATGTTGAGTGTTGATTCGTTCGGGGCTTTCTTAGTGGGCCCAAACGTCCTTGGATTGGAGCTTTGCTTCGCTCCTCGGGAAGTGGACCGAGGCGCTCCAAGACTGACTTTCTTTTCTGGGATGGTCCTGTTGAATCTCCCGGAGCAGTTGTGGAAATCATCGGCGGTCTGGATTGATTCGCCGGAGGTTGAATTTTCGAAGGCTGCAGTTGTTGCTCCTTCGTCTGAATCGCCGCTTCAGACTTCGGTCTCCAAGCTTTGCGGGTTGATGGCGGCTTCTTGGCTACCTCTTTCTGCAACTTTCTACGGGCTTCTTCGGCTTGAGCCCGCGCCTGCGCTGATAGTGCGCGGCGTTTGCGGATCTGTTCTTCCAACGTCGAATGATTCCGTTTGACACAAACCCATTCCATTGTTGGCGGCTTGGAAGAGGCGCCGTTCATCTGTTGTTGAGGCTCTTCAAGTCTTCAAAAACTCTGGGTTTGCTCTTCAATCCGGCAGAGTTTCGGCTCTTGAAAGTTCGACCCTTGAAAATGAACATCTCTAGGCCTATTTATAGGCTCTCAGGACAGTG
>NC_033799.1:65548457-65573652 GCF_001876935.1 Asparagus officinalis | reverse complement strand
GAGTCAACGAGTCATCCAACCATAGAACGGATTCGAACTCAAACACCGAAGCGGGTTTACTGCCAAATCAGGATTCAGATCAATAAATCAGAGTCCAAATCAACAGCGAAACCGAAAAATGTCGAAAACCAACATTTGGAGGACTCGACCAAAACCGAGCCACCAAAAGGTGGCTTGGTGGCCGAGCCACCAAGGTGGCCGGCCACCTTGTGCCCAAGGCACAGTAAGGGTTGCCTATAAATAGGCCCCCCTTGGTTCATTTTAAGAGATTAAAATTTTGGAGCCGAAACTCTGCTGGATTGAGAACTCACCTTCGGATTTTCAAGCTTAGAAGACTCGGACTCTCAGATCTGGTTCTTGGCGATCATCCACGCCAAATAAGGCAGGAGTTCGAGAGAGATCAGATCTGAGATCTACACGGTTTCCCTCCGGATCAAAGCTTGGCCTTTGATCTCGAGAAGAGTCTCGATTTCGCTTGGTCGATTTCGATAACTTGGGCTATTATTTCCTTGGTGAAATAATCCCCACGGCTGTTATTTCCTTCGTGAAATGACACCCGCTATACCGTGTAGATCCGACCGGATCAAGATCGCGCGGTGGTCCACGGATTAACCCCGGCGCAGGCAAAGAACCCACAAAAGCGAGAGACCGCAAAACAGGATCTCGCGATTCGTTCGACATAAAAGGAAAGTTGTAACTTTTATTTTTCTTTTGATTTTATTGTAACCGGATTTTATAAAAAGACCGGATCTTTTGTAATCGAAAAACAATTACTCAAGAGTACAATGGAATCAATGAAAGCAACAATTTTTCCCGCGAACAATAATATTCTCCCGCTCACCGCAATACATTATACATTCATTTGGACGAGCATCGATCTTCTTATATCCAAATCCTTCAACATTCTTTTAGCATCATATAATAAGGATGAAAAAGAAGATATTAGTGGAAATGCACTTATCAAGAGGTTCAGTAACATGGTAAATAACTTGCCAGAACATCCAAACATGCTTTTTATATGAAATAGTTGCAAGATGAAAGACAGCTTGGAGTAATTGGCACACCATGGTCCATGGATAGAGTTCTTCATCACATTCCTCCATATGATATTGGGCATAATTCTCACTATAACCACCATGGCTAGGGGGCTCAACGTTTGACTCCTCATGCCATTCCAAGTTATCCATTAACACATTCATATAATTGTTTCACCTACCATCCCAAGAGGCATCACGAACCAAATATTGCATATCTTGGTTACTGGTATGATTTTCAATTTGAGTAGAGAGGCTCCCCACAACTCGTATTTGTAGAACAATTAATGAATATTATTATGATCTTCTATCATAAGCTGCCCATAGAAAGTCCATATAACCTTGTAAAAAAAAAGTTCCTGAAAGCATCTTGTATCACATCATTCTTAACTTTGTACTTTCGATTACAACAACCATTGTACGGACAATAAATTTTCCCTCCTATGCTGATTTTCAAAAGCAGAATCCAAGAATTGAGGAAAACCAACTACCGCAAAGGTGGTTTCCACTATTTACTTAGGGGCTGTTTGGTTGTATGTTTTTACCATGTAAAAGGATGTAAAGTGTAAAAAAATGGGTCCCAATGTCAGCTTTCATCACTTTCAATTGTTTGTTTATAGTTGTGAAAATAGTGTAAAGTGATTTCATATGCTGATGTGGCTTGTAAAGTGATTTCATGGAAAAAAGACATGATTTTAGGAGAAAGCTAACATTAAAGTTAGGAAAAAATAATAAAAAATAATTCTAACCAATATGATCATTTGAGTAAGGACCACTTTTTACACTTTCCAAACAAACAATTGAAGTTTTATTTTGCAAACCAAACAAGTGTTTTATGATTCCAATGGAATAAAAAACAAACAAAGAAAAGTATAAAAGTGAAATTGATTAGGTGGACAACAACTTTCCAAGTTGTGTCATAAATACACAATTTTACCAAGAACAACCAAACAGCCCCTTAGTATCTAATCTATGAATCCGATATCATTAGGAAAACTTTCAACCGCTATGGTTCTTGATGTTTTTTTTTTTATTTTGACAAATTGCTACTTTACGTAGACAAGCTTGACATTTTTTATAATATATCTTGTGCTCATTTTGAAATTGAAATTACTCTTCTCCCATGGCTAGTTCCTGGCTGGGGCTATGATGCTGCTTAACATATATATGGATATTGACCATACTTTATACATAAATGCGTAGGTTATGTGTTCTTAACAAATCCTTTTTATTTTTTCTCGTTTAATGTGGTGTATTCTTTCCTATCACTAGGCATTTATAGGCATCCAAATTTACGTTAATAATACTTTTTCTATCTTGCCATTTGATTTCCCCCATAAATATGGTAAATCAGTTTTTCTATCTTGCCATTTGATTTCCCCCATAAATAAAGTAAAATCCTTGATCTTTTTGTACTGCAATGGTACGATGGTACGCGCAAACTCAATGGTCCACTTTTCTACGATGATGCTCGACAACCAAACGAGTCGGCGAGCGATGAGAAAAGAAACCAAACCAAATCATGAGTGCAATCCACTAAATACGAAATAAATCAAACCAAACACAAATATTTACGTAGTTCGGCAATTACCTACGTCCACGGGGAGTGGGGAGTGGATAGGGAGATTTTACTATATAGAGGAGAAATACAATGGGTTATGTAGGTGTATAAAACTGCTTATAGGTCCCTTAACACAGCTCGGCACGGTGATTCGACAAACCAACGAACCATCGGGCGATGTATCCAAGCGTGATCGTTAGACCACAACATCGAAGCTAAGTGAGATGCGACGAAGCAGATTAACGAGGCGACGAGGTTAAACACCAAAGCGGATTTACTGCCAAATGAGGATCCGGACTGCCAAATCAGAGTCCAGATCAACAAATCAGAGTTCTGATAAACCGCAAAACCGAAAAACGGACAAAACGGTACAACACCTGGAGGACTCGGCCAAAACCGAGCCACTCAGGTGGCTCGGCCAAAACCGAGCCACCAGGAGCCACCTAGGTGGCCGAGCCACCTGGGCCAAGCCCAGATCTGGGCCCAGATCTGAGCCCAGATCTGGTTCTAAATGTCTATAAATAGGCTTGGTGGCTCATTGTTTTGGAGGTTGGAACTTTTGGAGGCGAAACTTTGCTGGATTGAGAGCTCAACTTTGGAGTTTTGAAGCTTTGAAGACTTGGACATTTTCAGATCTGGCTCTTGGCGATCATCCACGTCAGATAAGGCAGGAGTTCAAGAGAGAGATCAGATCTGAGATCCACACGGTTATCGTCCGGATCAAAACTTGGTTTTTGATCCCGAGAAGAGTATCGATTTCGCTTGGTCGATTTCGATTACTAAAAGAGTATCGATTTCGCTTGGTCGATTTCGATTACTAAAGGCTATTATTTCCTTGGTGAAATAGTACCCCTGGCTGTTTACTAAAGGCTATTATTTCCTTGGTGAAATAGTACCCCTGGCTGTTATTTCCTTCGTGAAATAACACCCATCATACCATGTAGATCCGACCGGATCAAGATCGCGCGGTGGTCCACGGATTATCCCCGGCGCAGGCGAAGAACCCACACAAGCAAGAGACCGCAAAACAGGATCTTGCGATTTGTTCAGAAAAGGAAAGTTGTAATTTTTTTTTACTTTTTGTTGATTTTGTTGTAACCGGATCTTATAAAAAGACCGAATCTTTTGTAATCGAAAAACTATTACTTGAGAAAGCAATGACATCAATGAAATCAATTTTCCCCGCGAACAATCTGGCGACCACAGTGGGAGCCACCGATCTCGCTGCCGAGGTCGTTGCGTCGTAGCCGCGGATCTCAATCCCGATCGAGGAGGAGGTCGAGTATGAATTCGACCAACAAAAGTTCGAAGAGTATCTGTCATCCTCGTCCGGATCCACCTCCCCCCGCAAGTCCAAGAAGTTCTCCTCCAGGAGAAAAGTCCGTTGGTATGAAGAAGTGCAGAATGCCAACGATGATCTCACCCCGATTGATGCCAAAGTTGCATCGGGTGAAGTTCCACCGACCTCCAACCAGGTCAAAGCTGTTCTCGCCAATTCCTCCGCCGTTGAGGGCGTAGTAACTCTCTCGAAGAGAGCCCGCTAGAGGCGACGTCAACGCCTGGCGCGGCAATTCGCAAAGGCGATGGAATCCACGGACGGAATCCGCTATAACGCGGATCTGAAGAACAGGAGAGGCAAACAGCCTCAACAAATGATGAATGGCAGCTCCTCCAAGCCGCCAACGAACGAATGGATCCATGTCAAACGGAATCGTTCGACACTTGAGGAGCGCATTCGCAAGCGCCGCGCACTTTTAGCGCAGGCACGGGCTCAAGTCCAAGAAGCACGCAAAAGATTGCGGAAGGAAGTGGCCAAAAAGCCGCTACCAACCCGCCAAGTATGGAGGCCGAAGTCTGAAGCGGCAATTCAGGCTAAGGAAAAATCATTGCAGCCTTCAGCGCAAGTAATTGCAGTGGCTACTCTGGGAGATCACGCAGAATCATCCCGAAGAAAGAAGTTATTTTTGGAGCGCCTCGGTCCACTTCCCGATGAGCGATGCAGAGCTTCGGTTCAAGAACGTTTGGGCCCGATGAAGAAGCCCCGAACGACACAACATGCTGGGAGTCACCGCCACCCTCAACATGACAAAGAGATCATGGCAGCTAGGCGCACCAGTTTGCGCATTGAAGTCCAGGAGCCAGCTGAGAATTCACGCCCACAAAGGCATGTTTCAAGGCGCGTGACTCTTGAAAGCCCAAGGAAGGCAGTTTGCCCTCAGAAGGAAACATTATCGTCTGATGACGATAACGTTATACCTGAGAAGTCGTGCCAACACACGATAGGTTACTCCGACCTTCAAGCAGACGAGTTGTACTATCGTGTTGGGGGTACGAGTAAAACCAGGAAAATGAGTCCTCGAGAACTAGAAACTCAATGCCCCTGTTCCAAACTCATTCAGGCAGTATTGTCCGAGTATAACTGCATCAAGGCAGTCCCTGAAAGAATTTCGGTTTTCGAAAGACTCAGTACCGAAACGCCAAAACCAAGGCATAGGCGTTTCCGACAAAGAAGAACGGTGGTTGAAGACGGAGAATTTCCGAGGGTCACCACTAATATGACCAGCAAAGGGACATCGACACAGGATAATCTCGAGTCGATTCTGAAAGCATCCCGGCGTATAACCCGTCTGTAGTCTGGAACCATCAAACGAGCAACTTATGTTAGGATTCGGACAAGATTACCTTCAGAAGATGAAGAATCGGATGTCGGCTCTGCGGTCGCATCAGATAATACGGTATCCAGCGAGGGACAACCCCGCGAGGCACTTATGATAAGTGCGGAGCAAGTGGCTACGATGCTTGAAGAAGCCATGGCTAAACAATAGGAGAGCTTCAGGTTCAAAATGCAGATGGCCATGCAGAACATGAGAGAAATGCATGACCAACAGATCCAAGCACTGACAAACCAGCAAGGCGAACCAAGTCGTCGTAACCAGGTTAATCAGGAAGATGAGGACACGAATGCAAATGAAGTTCATAATACCAATAACCCTCCCGTCAATGCAGGGGGTGGTAACGAGAATGCTAGTGAAAACACAGGTGAAAGCTTGAAGATCAAAAACCTAGAGAGCAAAATCAATACGTTGATTTCTGCTCAAGAGATGAAGAAGACGGGCATTCCGTGTCCATATCCAAGAGAATGGGAATTAATCCCGTATCCGGCGAAGTTTAATCTAATTAACTTCACGCCGTTTAATGGGATGGGTTCACCCACTCAGCATTTGATTTACTTCAAATCACACCTAGGGGTTATCTCTGGTAATGAACCTCTGATGGTACGGTCCTTCGTTGGCACTCTTCGTGGAGCCGCCTTCGATTGGTATCGCCACCTCAAGCCAGGAAGCGTGAATAGCTGGGACGATATGGAGACTAAATTCCTCACTAACTTCTTCGACGACGACACCGAGATATCCATCGGGTTGTTGCTCGACGAGAAACAAAAAGATGGGGAATTGGTTGATACCTTCGTCAAAAGGTTCCGGAACAAGGCAATGAATTGTCAGGACCCGATCACTGAGGAGTTTATTCTCCAGACTTGCCACAACAACCTCGCATTGGACGTGTTGGAAGCAATGGGGACAGCACCGTCCAAAACATGGAAGGATTTGAAGGTCCGGGGAGAGCAAGCCGAGCGATTCCTCAGAAGGAAGAAGGCGGAAAGAGTCCAACAGGCGATGAATGCTCCACAACAGAACTTTGTCCCATGAGGGAAATGTAAGGAACATGCTAATGCAGTTGATGCTAATCAAACTTTCCAATTGTAACCTCAGCAACAGCAACAGCAACGAGCACCACAACAATCTCGGTCGCAATGGTAACAACGGCCTCAGAAGCAGAAATCTTCGGAGCTAAGATTTCCTAAAGTGTACTCCTTCAAAGATGATGAAGTTCCCGACATCTTTAAGTACCTATTGGAGAATAACAAAATCCAGCTGCCGTCGATCGTGGATCAAGAAGGGGCTAGCAAAGTAACGGATCCGAAGTATTGCGCATACCATAAAGCGGTCCATCACCCTACAAAGTCATGCTACCACCTCAAGGACAAAATCCAGGCGTTAATTGATGTAGGCATCATAACCCCGAAGCCGTCCAAGAATGTCGGAGCAAATACAGTATCAATCAGCTTTGGATCAGTGCCCACAACATGGTTTGAACCAGAACGCATCACCAAAGTTGGAATGAAGATGGTGAATGACGACCCATATGGACAGCGCCAAAAAGGACTTGTGCCACAAACAGCCCCAAATAGCGAAATCCTCTGGGTTCATCCTGACTTAATTGAAGATGATCAGTGGGCGACTTCCTCGATCAGAAAGGGTAAAGGCAAGTCCTGCAATGCTACCTCCGTGATTTTCGAAGAGGATGGTAATGAAGCTCCTACCTTCCCGCTCTCCGAAGAAGAACAAGAAGTCTTTGCCACTAGAAGCGGAAATGAGTATCACTTCAACTACCCATCACCTAGTGATCAGTTAGCTGAGCAGGGGGTGACTAAACGGGGACCAGCCAAAACTCTCACGGAGCTGTGTGTGATTACGACTCCTAGACCGGTTGAAGAAGCTCGACGACAGCCGGTTGATAAACAGAAAGAAAATAGGCCCCAGGAAGTTCAAAATCCAAAGCAGTCTCGTTTCAATCGCCCGATTGGAAGAGATAAACCGGAAAGCTCGAACACTCCGCACGTCTTCGATATTATGGCTCAACTAGCTAACATTCCGGCACGGATAATATTGTATGAGTTGCTACGGTTGTCCAAAGAAACCAGGGAAGCCTTGCAAGAAGCCCTGGCCAATTCAGAAGGCTACGGTTGTCCAAAGAAACCAGGGAAGCCTTGCAAGAAGCCCTGGCCAATTCAGAAGTGTTCCTTACTCAGATCAAGCCGGTACTCGAAGGGCCAGAACCGTTAATTCAACACTAAAATATAGCTGCTAAAAACCTTCCCTGCATTACCTTCACCAAAGAGGACATGCAGACGAAGAATTCAAACCATGATCGACCCCTATATTTCGTTGGGTACATTGGCTCCAGCAAAGTCAACCGAATCCAAGTGGATCCGGGTTTCGCTGTGAGTATTATGCCGCTTCGCTTGATGCATAGCCTCAGCATTCCAGTTAGTAAGTTAGCGTCCACAGGCACTATTATCTATGGATTCAATACTAGCGGGTCAAGACCCTTGGGTAAGATCCGGCTAAAATGTCAGATGGGTGATTTGAAGACGGAAGTCACATGTTATGTGATCGATGCCGAGACTTCGTATAACTTACTATTAGGTCGACCTTGGATCCATAGTAACGTTATAATCCCCTCCACTCTCCATCAGTGTTTGAAATATGTCGACACTGATAATAAGGTTAGGACGGTGGTCGCGGATAAGCAACCATTCAAAGGGTATGAGAATTATTTCACTGATTCTCTCCTTTATGGTAACGAATCCGATACTGAATCATCGGCCCATGGCACGGACAGCGGAGAAGAAGCTGATACCGAGGCCGGATTTGATTACAATGGAGGTTATGTTTTAAACGACATTGTACCCTTTGTAATCAACCTTGACGATGATCAATCATCAGAGGGCAGTTGTAACTGGCAACTTGCCAGTAATGAAATAAATAACGATTTAGAGTACTCCCTGTCTCTTGATGATGTGATAAAAGAGTTGTATGATAATCCTGATTTGTATATGCCGCTCCGATCGTCCTATGTAACAAAGAAACACCTCCAGCATTCTTTCGGAATCACCCTGGTCATTCCTACCAAAATAGGAGGCGAAAGAGAAGTGATTTACGGTAAAGGAGAGGGTTTTCCATTACCAGATCATTTCTTAAGGGAAGATGAGAATGATGAAAAACCGGGTCTGCATTTATCTAAGTATAGTCCGGAAGCGCGCAAGCTCATGGAAAAACAGGGATATGATTTCACACTCGGAGAAGGTTTATACTTCGATCGAGGTCCCCGTATTCCAGCCAAAGCGGCATATGTACCAAAAGGGAAACCGAATGATTATTATAAATACAGACGAGGGTTAGGGTATGAATCTTCTTCAGAAGACGAATGTTGCTGGTTAATCAATAACCAATCATCTGAGCAATACAAAGGTGGGTACCCGTCAGATTCCTCGGAATGGGATTCCGATACAAGTCTGGGGGAAGGATTCAAAGCCCTAATAGCGAACATGGCTACAGCTGATCCGTCCACAATGGAGAACGATGATCAAATGCCAACATGGGAAGACCCATGGGTTCATCACCTGAACATGCAGTATGGTGATAGGTTCGAACAGAGGGAACCACCCACTGAAGATAAAATAGTCCAAATTAACATGGGTTACGAGGCCAACCCAAAACCTATATTCATCAGCGATAGTCTTCCCCCAAATGAGAAGGAGGAATTAATTGCTCTCATCAGGGAATATATTGACGTCTTCGCGTGGAACTATGAAGATATGCCAGGGCTCGACCCCAATGTGGCAATGCACCGCCTCGATATCAAGTCGGATGCCAAACCTGTCAAACAACAGCAAAGACGGTTTCGTCCACAGATTATGGAAGCCATCGAGGCAGAGGTTAAGAAATTGATCGAATCAGGATTTATCCGAAAGGAGCAACATCCAGACTGGCTAGCCAATATCGTTCCAGTCATGAAGAAGAACGGTAAAATCAGGATTTGCATCGACTTCAGAGACCTGAATACACCATGTCCAAAAGACGATTTTCCTCTCCCAATCACAGATATCATTATCGACAATACGTGCGGATTTGAAAGAATGTCTTTTATGGATGGTTTTTTAGGATATAACCAAATCAAGATGCACCCAGATGACGAGAAGCATACAGCGTTCAGAATGCCCCTCGGTGTCTTTAGCTACACGGTGATGCCTTTCGGTCTAAAGAATGCAGGCGCCACGTACCAATGAGCAATGACCAAGATTTTCCAAGAACATCTCAAGAAAATTGTCGAATGCTACGTTGATGATTTGGTTGTGAAAAGCCGCAACAAAGAAGATCATATCAAGGACTTGAAGATGATGTTCGATCTCATGCGGAGTCATCAATTGAAGATGAACCCCACTAAATCCTTCCTTGGAATGTCCAGCGGAAAATTCCTTGGATTCGTCGTCACCACTAAAGGTATACATATCGATCCTGATAAGGTGAAGGCGATACATGAACTGCAACCCCCTAGAAATCTAAGAGAGCTCAGAGGATTGCAAGGGCGTTTAGCTTACATCCGGCGGTTCATCTCGAATCTTTCTGGGAAATGCCAACCATTCTCTAAGCTAAACAAGAAAGGTGTGTCATTTATTTGGGACGACGCCTGCCAAAAAGCACTCGAAGATATCAAAACATATCTGACGAATCCTCCTGTTCTAGTTGCACCAAAATCAGGTAAATCGTTCTTGATTTACCTCAAGGCGATGAACCACTCGATAAGTGCTTTACTAGCACAAGACGATGATAATGGTCACGAACAAGCAATCTATTACCTAAGTCGGACCTTGGTAGGCGCCTAGTCTCGATATCCGATGATTGTGAAAGAATGCCTCACATTAGTATTCGCAATGCAAAAGATGCGGCATTACTTACTAGGACAGACGATTTACGTCATTTCCAACGTTAATCCAGTACGGGTATTTATGACGCAACCGGCCTCTATGAATTGGAGGTTAGCGAAGTGGGCCCTTCTCTTGTCCTAATATGATTTGCACTTCAAACAGCAGAAGTCAATCAAAGGACAAGCGATTTGTGATCTTTTGGTGGCAAACCCGACAACGGATACGGCAGAAGTATATGATGACTTGCCGGATGAAACCCACGAGGTTAACACTACATCGCACCAACAAGTATGGCAATTATACTTTGACGGTGCCTCGAGGGCAGTTAATACGGCAATAACCCCCGGATGTCCTAAAGTCTCTTCCGGAGTTGGAGTTGTCTTAATCTCCCCGGGGAAGCATGTGATGCCTCGGGCTTATTCATTGACTAGTTCATGTTCCAATAATGTAGCTGAGTACAACGCGCTTCTCATTGGACTCAGTTTCGCCAAGGAGCTGGGGGTCGAATATCTCGAAGCTTTTGGGGATTCTCAATTGATAGTCAACCAAGTCCGTGGAGAGTATGAAATCAGGAACCAAGACCTGATCCCGTACCACCAGGAGGCCATCAAAATGGCAGAATCTTTTTCGTCTCCAGAACGCTTATGTGGATGCACTGGCAGCACTAGCGGTATCACTTGCGCAGCCTCCCGAAACTGAACTATTAGTCACAGTAAGGACGCATCAACTCTGCATACCCATATACGATATGGAGGTTGAAGAGGAAGATGATAGAGACATAAGTGCCAAGGAGGTGAATTCAACTCAAATTGGGTCTGAGTCCCAAGATTGGTGTTTTCCTATCATTGACTACGTCCAATATGGTATTTTGCCAGAAGATGTAAAAGAAAGGGAATCAATCCGCCGAAGAGCACCAAGATTCTTCTATAATACCGAGACCCATACATTATACCGTCGAGGGTACGATGGTTTGTTACTCCGATGCCTTTCGAACAAAGAAGTAGAAGAAGTTCTTAAGGAAGCACACGAAGGAGAATGTGGTGCGCATCAGCCCGGTCCCAAACTGTATGATCGCATCAGGAGAATGGGATATTTTTGGCCAACAATGGTTCGTGACGCAATCGAATACGCCCGAGAGTGTCATGCTTGTCAAATACATGCAAATTATATGCATCAACCACCAGAGCATTTACACACGTCAACCACGTCTTGGCCATTCGAGACATGGGGTATGGACATTGTCGGTCCTATTTTTCCCCCTTCAGTCGATTCATTCTCGCAATCACGGATTATTTTTCAAAGTGGGCTGAAGCGATTCCGCTTAGAGAAGTGAAGACGAACAACATCATCAATTTCATCAAGCATCATGTCATATACAGACACGGCGTGCCAAGACGGATCATTCATGACAACGGTCCACAGTTCATAAGCAACGCTTTCATCAGGTTTTGTGACAAGTTTAAAATTGAAGATATTTCGTCAACAGCTTATTATCCCGCCACAAATGGATTAACGGAGGCTTTTAACAAGACGATCATTAAAATCCTGTCAAAGCTCATGAAGACCAATAAACGAGACTGGGATAATAAACTCGGTGAAGCACTCTGGGCTTATCGTACCACCATACGTACACCTACAGGAGCTACCCCATATTCGTTGGTATACGGATGTGAAGCTGTGCTACCATTGGAGATCCAAATCCCATCCCTTCGGATCGCTCTCGCAACTGAGATGACGACAAAAGAACAACATCAGAAGCGTCTCGAAGAACTCGAAATGTTGGATGAAAAGCGCTTGGAAGCTCAACAACACATTGAGTTTTATCAAGCCAGAATATCTAGGGCTTTTATCAAAAGAGTCCGACAGAGAAGCTTCAAGGAAGGAGATCTGGTCCTCGCTGCTCGCCGACCGATAATCCTCAACTCCAAAAAGAAAGGTAAATTTGAACCCAAGTGGGAAGGACCGTTTGTGATAGACACAGTCTACTCAAATGGCGCATATCGCCTGATTACGCAAGAGGGCGCCAGGCAATTAATGCCAATAAATGGGAAGTTCCTAAAAAAGTACTATCCCTAGTACATTCAGGATAACTCATTTACCGGGAAGTTCCTTGAAGAATATTACACTTAATATTCTAGAGGATAACCCAAAATCATTTTCACCACCAAAATTCCTCACTGATCAATTTTAATTGACAGTGAGTCCACCAAAAGTGTCTTTTTGGCCCAAACCGCCAGCAATTTCCCCTCTTGATTCTTTTCATGAACAAGAGGTCCACTTTCAGTTCAGAGTCCCCTTTCGATAAATGAAAGAACTCGCCTCTTTTTCTCTTTGGTTAAGCCTTCTCATGGTCATAACCTAAGTTGAAAATTTTCTTCGATAAACGAGGAATTCATCTTCAGATTAGATAACCAGTCCTATAAAAGGTAAGTTTATCTAGATCTTCCATATTCTCGGAGTGGAAATCCCACTTCTAGTTTCTTTTGCGCTGGAAATAGAATATAAAATTCTTCCTTTCCAGAATCAAGGAATAGAATATAAAATTCTTCCTTCCTTATATTCGGGTTTGCCTTCACCCTAAAAGAAGACCGGGAAATAGAATATAAAATTCTTCCTTTCCCGCACCGATCTTTTCCAAAATTTATCAATCTATGATTCATCCTAGGAAGTTTATCCCGAATCCTAAGCAGGGATAAGTCCGCGCCTAACACGCGCCGCCGGTTTAGTCTTTTCCGTAGAAAAAGACACCAGAGTTCGATTCTGGGGTATTCTATCCTGAAACCTAAGCAGGGATAAGTCTGCGCTTAACCCGCGCTGTCGGTTAGTTCTTAACTGTTAAAAAGAACACCCGCCCACATATTTAACATTGTGGCAGGTTGTTATTAATAACACCAAAATCCATGCCTTACACGTATGGAGAATTTCATCCTGAATCCTAAGCAGGGATATGCCGACGCCTAACATGCGTCGCCGGTTTAGTCTTTTTCCGTAGAAAAAGACACCAGAGTTCGATTCTGGGGTATTCTATCCTAAAACCTAAGCAGGGATAAGTCTGCGCTTAACCCGTGCTGCCGGTTAGTTCTTAACCGTTAAAAAGAACACCCACCCACATATTCAACATTGTGGCAGGTCGTTATTAATAACACCAAATCCATGCCTTACACGCGTGGGGAATTTCATCCTGAATCCTAAGAAAGGATATGCCGACGCCTAACACGCGTCGCCGGTTTAGTCTTTCTCCGTAGAAAAAGACACCAGAACCCGATTCTGGGGACTTTTATCCCGAATCCTAAGTAAGGATGAGTCAGCGTCTAATACACGTTGCTGGGTAGCCTATTCCCATAACAATGGCGATGTCTACGTATTCGAAGTCATAGCAGCGAGTCTCAGAGAATTCACTCTCTTAGCACAACGTTACATGTGGAATGGATTTAGACAATCCACATGCTAGCCCAACTCAAACGGTAGTCGGTAAAGGCTTATCAAACCCGTTGAAGGCTGGGGGTTGGCCAAAAATCCTAAAGTCAACACCTAACACGTGTCGCCGGGTAGCCTATGTAGGCATCGAAAATTACCTATAGGTCTCCACAAACAGCTCAGTGTTAAGGAACGATGATGAACGTCACTATCCGGTTCACAGAAGCTCGATTGACGTTGACTCAACGAACTACGTGAAGCGTCGGAGGTTCAAAATAACGAGGATACGAATTGATCGAGAGCCCCGCGTCGCCTACAAAAGGTGCCACGCCCCTCGTGTCCCAGTTGATTCCACAGATGATCTAATCATTAGAGCTTATAGAACTCCTCGTCGGCCCAGGGTGTCCGCACAAGTTGGAGACACCCCAGGGTGTCCGCACAAGTTGGAGACACCCCAGGGTGTCCGCACAAGTTGGAGACACCCCAGGGTGTCCGCACAAGTTGGAGACACCCCAGGGTGTCCGCACAAGTTGGAGACACCCCAGGGTGTCTCCAACGTGGATTTGGGCCATTTAGGTGGTTTTAACCGCTCCGCAACCCCTCAAGCCTATAAATACAAGCCTTAGTCCCTCATTTTTCAGATCTGGAATTTTGAAGAATTGGCGAAGCCCTGCCAGACTGAAGAGTGATCGAGCACTTCAACACAAGAGAGTTTCTTCGTTAGATCTACATCACCCGCATCCGATCCTTAGTCTTATCCCGTTGTGGTAATTCTAAGAAGAGCAATTATCTCGCTTTTATCGAGATAGGCGCTTCAAGTTTCTAGATCTCCTCGCGGATCGACGAAGCTCTGGACCAGATCTGATTGCCAGGTAGTCCACGGATATCGACGTCCCCTACACAGGCTAAAGACCCACACAAGCAAGAGACGACGAACGGATCTTGTGTTTATTTTCAAGAAAGTTGTAATCTTTTATTCTTTGTTGTTTGAATTCATTTGTAACGTTTAAAGTTTAATGAAATCTGGCGACCACAGTGGGAGCCAACAGCTTCGCTGCCGAAGCTGTCGTGCCGCAGCCGATGATCAAGATCCCAGTGCTCGAAGAGGTCGAATACGAGTTCGATCAGCAGAAGTTCGAGGAGTATGTCTCCTCCTCCTCCTCCAGATCTGCCTCTCCTTGCGGGTGCAGGAAGGCCTCCTCCTCCAGGAAGATCCGCTGGTCTTCAGATCTGAAGACCCAAGAAGGCGATCTCTCCGCCGTCGCTGCTGTAGTTACACCTCGCAACGATCCGCCAGCTTCCAAAGAAACCAGATCCAACGTTCGTGACAACTCCTCGAAAGTCAAAGAGTTGCCCGTTGAATGTGCACCAGTGTTGACGAAGATGGCTCGTCAAAGGCGCCGTCAACATCTCGCGCGTCAATTTGCCAAGGCTTTGGAGCCTGTTGACGGGATCTGCTATGATGCGGATCTGAAGCTCAGAAGGCGCAAAGTGTTCCAGCAACAAGCTTTGGGAACCTCCTCCCAACCACCTACTAATGAGTGGGTTCGTGTCAAACGAAACCGTTCAACTCTTGAGGAGCGCTTCCATAAGCGCCGCGCACTGTTAGCGCAGACGAGGATTCTTGTACGGAAAGCACAGGAATTGCGGAAGGAAAAGGTGGCCAAAAAACCACCAAGATCTAAGCAAGTCTGGATGCCAAAGGCCAAGTCAAAAGTATCCGAGGCTACTCTCCGGCCTTAGTCAACTCCAGATCCCGCTCCTATTGCTCCCGCACTTCCGGTGAAGCCCTATGACAGCGTGGGTCTCTCCAAATCTATAATCCCATTAAGGGATCGTGTCAGTGCCCTAACCGAGAATCGAGGAAAAGCGCTTGTCAAGGAAAGCTGGAGAGCGTTAAAGGAGCTTCGAGCAAACATCCGGACCGGGGGTCGTACGCGACCTCCTAACAAATTAATTTCTACAACAGCCCGCTTGGAGGGACGTGCAAGAAACCAGGAGCCCGCTGAGAATTCACGCCCAAAAAGGGATGTTTCGAGGCGCGTGACTCTTGAAAGCCCGAAGAAGGCAGTTCGCCCTCAGAAGGAAACGTTGTCGTCTGATGATGACAACGTTATACCTGAGAAAACGTGCCAAAACACGATAGGTTACTCCAACCTTCAAACCGACGAGTTATACTATTGTGTTGGTGGTACGAGGAAAACCAGGAAGAGGAGTCCTCGAGGACTAGAAACTCAATGCCCCTGCTCCAAACTCATTCGGGCGGTATTGTCTGAATGCAACTGCATCAAGACGGTCCCCGAAAGAATTTCGGTTTTCGAAAGGCTCAGCGCCGAAACGTCAAAACCAAGGCCTAGGTGTTTCCGACAAAGAAGAAGGGTAGTCGAGGATGGAGAATTTCTGAGGGTCACCACGAATATGACCAGCAAAAGGACATCGACACAGGACAATCCCAAGTCGATCTTGGAAGCATTCCGGCGTGTAACCCGTCTGCAATCTGGAGCCATCGTACGAGGAACTTATGGTAGGATTCAGACGAGATTACCTTCAGAAGATGAAGAATCAGATGCCGGCTCTGCTGTCGCATCAGATAATACAGTATCCAGCGAAGGACAACCCTGTGAGTCATTTATGATAAGCGCGGAACAAGTGGCCAAGATGCTCGAAGAAGCCCTGGCTAAACAACAGGAGAGCTTCAGGTTCGAAATGCAGATGGCCATGCAGAACATAAGAGAAATGCATGATCAACAAATCCAAGCGCTGACAAACCAGCAAGGCGAACCAAGTAATCGTAACCAGGTCAATCAAGAAGATGAGGACACGGGTGAAGATGAAGCTCATAATGCCAGTAATCCTCCTGTCAATGCAGGGGGTGGTATCGAGAATGATGGTCACAATGCCACACTTACACCTCAGAATCGTGCCAACGAAAACATAGGTGAAAGCTTGAAGATTAAAAACCTCGAGAGCAAAATTAATGCTTTAATGTCTGCTCAAAAGGTAAAGAAGACCGGCATTCCGTGTCCTTACCCGAAAGAATGGGAATCGATTCCGTATCCGGCGAAGTTCAACCTGATTAACTTCACGCCGTTCGACGGGAAAGGTTCCCCCACTCAGCACCTGATCTATCCCACTTGGGGGTGATCTCTGGCAACGAGCCTTTGATGGGCCGGTCATTTGTTGGCCCCCTTCGGGGGCCCGCCTTCGATTGGTACCGCCGCCTCAAGCCCGGAAGCATCAACAGCTGGGAGGACCTGGAGAGCATGTTCCTCGCTCATTTCTTCGATGATGACGCCGAAGTGTCGATCAGAACACTCTTCGATGAGAAACAAAAAGACGGAGAGTCGGTGGATACCTTCATCAAACGCTTCCGCAATCAGGCAATGAACTGCAAGGATCCCATCACGGAGGAGTTCGTCTTGCAGACCTGTCATAATAACTTGTCCATCAACATCTTGGACGTTATGGGAGTAGAGCCACTCAATACCTGGAGAGAGTTGAAGGCGCGCGGAGAGCAGGCCGAACGATTCCTTAGAAAGAGGAAGGTTGAAAGATGCCAACCGATGACTAACCCTCTGAATCTGAGTCTTATTTCCCATGATGAAGGGAAGGCACCTACAACAGTTGTTGACGTTAATCAAACGTCACAACAACAGCTCCGAAGACAACAGAAGAATTTGGATCCAAGGCTCCAAAAAGAGTACTCATTCAAAGACGAAGACGTCCCAGCCATCTTCGAAACCCTTCTTGAAAACAACAAGATCAAGCTGCCACCCATCACGAATCAGGAGGAAGCTGACAATACCACGGATCCGAAGTACTGCGCGTACCACAGGAGGATCCTTCATCCCACCAAGACGTGCTTTACTTTAAAGAATAGCATCCAAACCTTGGTTGAAGCCAATTAAGAACGGCAATACTCCGAAGAGTACACGAGTATAAACTGCTTCTCAATCCTCCGATCGGTATAAGAGGTTAAACTGCTCGCTGATACTCTAATAGGTATATGAGTCTAAACTGTTTCCTACCGTTGACGGGAAGTTCCTGGAGGATTTTTATATGTAATACTCTTAAGGATAACCCGATCATGTAACCGAATGCAATGATAAACCCGGTTTCGCTAGGAAGCATTCATGTAATGGGAAGTTCCCGGAAGAATACTATATGTAATTTTCTTAGGGATAACCCGATCATTACAAACAAAGTGATAAACACTAAATCCTCACTGTGATTTGTATGAGTCAACCCTCCCGTTGTAATTTGTACTCCCCCTCTCACTGTCTACCTGGTCAACCCTTCCTATAGTTAGGCCCAAAACCAGATTCCCCTCTCGATTCCTTCCATGAACGAGAGGTCCACTTTCAAATTGAGCAATCAAACCTATAAAAGTTAGGATTGTCTCCAACTTCACTTAGTCAAACCTGCAGATAGTTAGGACTAAGATTGAGTTATCCCTTTCGATAAACGAAAGATTTTCATCTTTTCCTTTTTTCAGCCAAACCTATAAAAGTTAGGGTCAAAATTGGAATTTTCCCTCAATAAATGAGGAACTCTTTTCTTAGATCAAGCAACCAATCCTATAAAAGTTAGGGTTACTTGAATCTTTCCGATTCTCGGAGTGGAGATCCCACTCCTAGTTTCATCTCTCCGGATTCTGGGGGTGGAGATCCCACTTCGAGTTTCCTTTCCTCTTCGGTACCGGAAGATAGAATATAAAATTCTTCCTCTTCCATTTTGGGTTCAGACACAATTCTCAACTTCAAATCCGTACATCCTATGCACGAGGAACTTTATCTCGACTCCTAAATAGAGATAAGCCTACGTCTAATACACGTTGCCGGTTTAGTCTTTCACCGATTGAAAAAGACACCAGAATCCAGTCTGGGGTATTTTATCCCGAAGCCTAAGCAGGGATAAGCCAACGCCTAACACGCGTTGTCGGTTAGTCTTTGACCGTAAAAAAAAGAGACAAAAGACCGCATATTCAACATTGTGGCAGGTTGTTATTAATAACACCATAATCCGTGCCTCACACGCATGGGGAATTTTATCCCGAAACCTAAGTAGGGATAAGTCAACGCCTAACACGCGTTGCCGGTTTAATCTTTTACCGATTGAAGAAGACACCAGAATCCGAGTCTGGGGATTTTTATCCTGAATCCTAAGTAAGGATAAGTCAGCGCCTAACACGCGTTGCCGGGTAGTCTATTCCCGTGAGAAAGACGAAGTCTACGTATTCAATGTCGTAGCACTAAAAGAGTTAACTCTTTTAGCACAACGTTATGTGCAGAACGGATCTAGCATAACGTTACATGCGGAACGGATTTAGACAATCCGCATGCTAGCCCGACTCAAACGGTAGTCGGTAAAGGCTTATCAAACCCGTTGATGGCTGAGAATTTGCCAAAAATTCTATAAATGCGAGTCATTGACGTACCAGCTCCACTAGTTGGTCTCGTGACTTGAGCATCCAACAAATTCAGGATAAGATCCACACATGCAGATGAATCAGCTTTAACAGTTGGTCCTGCAGCCCCAACATTTAGGACCACCATGCTCCAATACCTTAAGAGCTTAAACTGTGTATACTCCAGTAAAACAACGAGTATAAACTGTATCAACGTCAAGTGATCCGAAACCCTAGGTCAACGCCGGTCAACGCGTAACCCTAGGTCAACGCCAGTCAACGCGTTGCGATCAAAAAGTCAACGTTCGACTTTCAAAACCCTAGGGTCAATGCCGGTCAACGCGTAACCCTAGGTCAATGCCAGTCAACGCGTTGCGATCAAAAAGTCAACATACGACGTTCAAAACCCTAAGGTCAACGTCGGTCAACGCATAACCTTAGGTCAACGCCAGCCAACGTGTTGTAATCAAAAGTCAACGTTCGACGTTCAAAACCCTAGGGTCAACGCCGGTCAACGCGTAACCCTAGGTCAACGCCAGCCAACGCGTTGCGATCAAAAAGTTAACTCGACGACACGAGCCAAACTCAACTAATCAGTTTTAGATTTGAGACTTCGACGACGGCCAGGCGATAAACGCGACGCCGAAAGAACTTCAGCTATTCGTCAAAGCATCGAATGGATTGAAAATCGAAGGAGTCAAGAATTGAAGCTAATCACAGGTCCTTTACACCAATCATATCCAAAGTATTCCAGCCTCTTCTATAAAAGAAACGAGTCTGGAACGCTTTGGAGGGGGTATCTGTAGGCATCGAAAATTGCCTATAGGTCTCCACAAACAGCTCAGTGTTAAGGAACAATGATGAACATCACTATCCGATTCACAGAAGCTCGATTGACGTTGACTCAACGAACTACGTGAAGCGTCGGAGTTTCAAAATAACGAGGATACGAATTGATCGAGAGCCCCGCGTCGCCTACAAAAGGTGCCACGCCCCTCGTGTCCCAGTTGATTCCACAGATGATCTAATCATTAGAGCTTATATAACTCCTCGTCGGCTTTCCAACGCACTTGGAATCACTCAAATCCGAGTTCGGATGAAGAATTTACAGCGGAAGCGGACAAATAGGCATAACGGAGTGTCTCGGCCCAGTTTGAGACACCCCAGGGTGTCCGCACAAGTTGGAGACACCCCAGGGTGTCCGCACAAGTTGGAGACACCCCACGGTGTCTGCACAAGTTGGAGACACCCCAGGGTGTCTCCAACGCGGATTTGGGCCATTTAGGTGGTTTTAACCGCTCCGCAACCCCTCAAGCCTATACCTTAGGCCTCATTTTTTGAGATCTGGAATTTTGGAGAATTGGCGAAGCCTTGTCGGAGTGAAGAGTGATCGAGCACTTCAACGCAAGAGAGTTTCTTCGTCAGATCTATATCACCCGTACCCGATCCTTAGTATTATCCCGTTGTGGTAATACTAAGAAGAGCAAATATCTCGCTTTTATCGAGATAGGCGCTTCAAGTTTCTAGATCTCCTCGCGGATCGACGAAGCTCTGGACCAGATCTGATTGCCAGGTAGTCCATGGATATCGACGTCCCCGTCACAGGCTAAAGACCCACGCAAGCAAGAGACGACGAACGGATCTTGTGTTTATTTTCAAGAAAGTTGTAATCTTTTATTCTTTGTTGTTTGAATTCATTTGTAACGTTTAAAGTTTAATGAAATCAATGACTAAGGTAACTTTCGACGAAAACAGCCTATTCCCGTAACAAATGGTAAAGTCTATGTATTCAACGTCATAGCACAAAGTCTCAGAGAATTCACTCTCTTAGCACAACATTACATGTGGAACGGATTTAGACAATCCGCATGCTAGCCCGATTCAAACGGTAATCGGTAAAGGCTTATCAAACCCGTTGAGGGCTGAGGGTTTGCCAAAAATCCTATGAGTATTATGGTCAATCATTTCAAACAGAATGAGGAATCATAATAAAAATAAAGATAAAAACCAGTTCCACTAAGAGAATCAAAAGTCAAAGTATTCAGCAAATGAAATCATACATCAAGCCCATGGCTAAAAATCTGTTGACTAAACTTAGACAGCTTCTCATCATAAGCTTGCCTAAGCTCATCCTGCAACTCAGCTCTGATGGACTCTTCAGTGGAGGCTAAAGTCTTCACAGCAATCTCCTCCGTCTCAACCAGCTTCTGCTTCAGGGATCTCAACTCCTCAGATAAGGCAGTGTGGGCTTGCTGATCCTGTACCTTCGTCATCTGAAGAATACTCAAAGTCTCCTCTTCTTCACGGAGTTTTCTTCTGAGCTGGTCTATCTTGGTCTCACAAGAGGCAATAGAAAAATCAAGCTTGTCGAGTGAAGATGATCTAATAGCAAGGTTAGCCTCAACTCGGTCTACCCGGTCCCGCTGCACCTGAATCTTGAGCTCAGCAAAAATCCGAGTATCGCGCCATGTCTGTAAGCGAGCATCCAAATTGGCAGCAATGAATGAAGAGGCACCTGCATTTCGGAGCTCGCGAAACAACTGAAGCTCATGCTCTAGGCAATCAAGGTCATCAACTATAGCCTTCGCCAGATCCGGGTATCCTGCATCCCTCATTGAACTTATTCTAGAATCAAGGAAAGGCTTAAACTGGTGAAGGAAAAGTCCGCCGTGGAAGAGTTTGCCAATCATAGCATTCACGAAAGAGAAGAAGGAGCGGACTTCTATGCAGATGACGATCTTCTCTGGGTCGCTGTCTGATAATAACTCCTTCACAAGGACATGAAGTCGAGAAGAAAGCCCTACACAAAAAGAAAAAATCCGTCAAAAGCCTTGATGAGGAAATAAATAACATTTCTCAGTTGCTTAATTTATACCTTCTTCCCCTTGAGTCACTGGGGGTAGTGGAAGTGTAACGACTGTGGATGTATCAGCTGGTGTAGTTGGTCTCACAGCCGGCTCAACAGGATCAGTCTCGACAAAAGCTCCTGTCAAACGCAAAACGGAATTCTCAGATGCATCACATTATAGCTGCATTAGTCAAAAATTGGCTAGTCCTATAATTAACTTGAGAAGAGCCACGTACCTTCAAAAGAACCATCCTCGGGATTCTTAGAGAGTGTAGACTCAGGAAACATATCTCCAGGCAACTGGTCATCAATCTGAGGAGAGCCATACATGAAGTGGAGCATAGGAGTGTGTTCGTGGGAAAAATCATAGCTTTCTTCATTATTGAATTCATTGTGCACTCTTTGACAACAGTTTATCGATTACAAAGATCCGGTCTTTTTATAAGATCCGGTTACAACGAAATCAACAAAAAATAAAAAGATTACAACTTTCCTTATTTGTCGAACGAATCGCGAGCTCCTGTTTTGCGGTCACTCGCTTGTGCGGATCTACGTAGTATGACGGGTATTATTTCGCAAAGGAAATAATAGCCGGGGGGGGATTAATTCACCAAGGAAATAATCGCCCTAGTTCTCGGGATCAAAGGCCAAGCTTTGATCCGGAGGATGACTACGTAGATCTGAGATCCGGTTCCTCTCGAACTCTTGCCTTATTTAGCGTTGACGATCGCCGAGTACCGGATCTGGAAGAGCAAGTCCTCAAAGTCTCAAAGCTTCAATCTTTTTTAGTTCTGAGCCTTGAATCCAGCAGAGCTTCACCTCTAAAAATTCCAACCTCCAAAACAATGAGCCTAGGGGGCTATTTATAGGCTCTTCAAACCAGATCTGGGCTCAGATCTGGGGCTAGATCTGGGTGGCTCGGCCAGGCCGAGACACTTGTGAGTGTCTAGGGTATTTTGATCATAACTTTCTCATATGATCTCCAAATGACCTGATCCAAGATGCATTCGAAATCTGACAAAGCGATATACAACTTTCATATTTTGAGTTTCTTCAGATTCAAATCGGATCATGGTTGAAATATCAGTTCTTTGTGCGAGCCACCAAATGGTGGCTACGTCCTCGGGTATTTTGGCTCTAACTCTCTCGTCCGATCTCGGAATGAGGTGATTCAAGATGCGTTAGAAATCTAGAGAAGAAACCTACAACTTCCAATGGCCAAGCCACTCATGGTGTGGGCTTACAATGGCCGAACCACTCATTGTGTGGGCGAGACACAACTCCTGGCTGAGTTGTTTTGCCTTCGTACGTCCTCGGGTATTTTGGCTCAGTAGGCATCGAAAATTGCCTATAGGTCTCCACAAACGGTTCAGTGTTAATGAGCGACGATGAACGTCACTATTCGATCCACATGAGTCTAATCGACGTTGACGAACGACTGAAGTGAATCGACGAGCCACGTGAGTTTATAGGATTTCGGAACAACCAACACCCAGACCAATCGGGAACCCGGCACTGTTCACAAAAAGGACAACGCCCCTCGCGCCTCGACCACTCTACAGATAATCCAATCACCAGAGCGGATCGAACTCTTCGTCACGCATCCAACGCACCCGGAATCACTCAAATCCAAGTTCGGACAAAGAATCTACAGGGAAACAAACAAAATACACTGGCCGAGACACCAGGGGGTGTCCGCACCCCCTAGACCCCCCTAGACCCCTCTAAATGCTATAAATAGACCCCCTTGGTGCCTTGATTAAAGGAGGATTTTTGGAGAGCCTTGGCGAAGCCCTGCTGCAGCAAAGAGTCATCGAGCGCTTCAACCGAGGAAGAGAGGTCGGCATCAGCCTTCATCACCCTTTTCCCCCCTTCTTTCCTTAGTATCGGCCTTTAGCGTTGATACTAAGAAGAGCTATTACCTCGTTTTAGCCGAGGTATACGCTTATAGCTTCTAGATCTCACGCGGATCGACGAAGCTCTGTCCGATATTTCTGGACCGGAAGTTTCTAGATCTCACGCGGATCGACGAAACTCTGTCCGATTTATCCGGAACGGATCTGATTGCCCCGGTGGTCCACGGATATCAACATCCCCGTCACAGGCCAAAGACCCACGCAAGCGAGACCGCACCAAAACGGGATCTCGTGTTTATTTTCGAAAAGTTGTAATCTTTGTTTTGTTGCACAAGGAGGTCTTATAAAAAGACCGACTTTTTATCGATTCTTGTTATAACGCTTGAAGTTGTAACAGATTCAAAAGCAATGAAAACACCGACTTTCACCGAAAACAACGTCACGTGGTGCAAGTACAGAGGAGGAGTCCGGATCTGCGATCTCGACCACGTTGGACGACGCGGGGACGTCACGTGGCGCAAGTGCAGCGGCGGCAACGGGGTCTTGGATTTTTGAGCCGAAGGACCTGCAAACATTTATGAAAGAGGTTACCTTTCTGTACCCGTTTGGAGAGGCGGATCTGGAGGAGGAGGAAGAGAGGTATTCTTCGTACTTCTGCTGGTCGAACTCGTACTCGACCTCTTCGTTCACCCGGATCTTGAGGGCCGGTTGCGTCACGACGGCGTCGGTTGCGATGCCGTTGGCTCCCACTGTGGTCGCCAGCTTGTTTGCGGAAAAAGTTGCTGTATTCATTGCTGCATTCATTACAACTTCAATCGTTACAATGAAATAAAAAGATAGCCTTTTTATAAGACCGGTACACAATGAAAACAAAAGAAATACAACTCTTTTCAAACAAACGCAAGATCTGTTTGTCATCTCTTGCTTGCGTGGGTCTTTTGCCTGTGACGGGGATGTTGATATCCGTGGACCACCGGGGCACTCAGATCTGGTCCGAGAAAATCGGGCAGAGTTTCGTCTATCCGCGGGGGATTTTAGAAACTCTGAACCTCGTCGATCCGCGTGGGATCTCAGAAGTGTAAAGCTTATGTCTCGGCTAAGACGAGGCACTAGCTCTCCTTTGTATCACCGCTAAGGGCAACACTAAGGGAAAAGAAGGTGGGGAATGAAGAAGAAGACTCCTTTGCTGCAGAAGGCTCGCTCACTCCTCGATCCGGCAGGGCTTCGCCGCTCTCTTAGAAAACCCCGACTCCTTCCTCCGGCAGGGCTTCGCCGCTCCTCTCTGGAATTTCAGATCTTAAAGGCTAAAGCTCTAGATCTGAAATTTCTCTCCCAAAACCAAGGCCAAGAGAATGGAGGCCCTAGGGGCCTATTTATAGGAAAACAAAGGGGGGGTAGGGGCTGGTTGAGGACACCCCCTAGGGGGGTGTCTCGGCTCCAAAACCGAGACACCCCTTGGGGTGTCTCGGCCATGGCCGAGACACCCCCCATGGGGTGTCTCGGCCATGGCCGAGACACCCCCC
>NC_033799.1:65545734-65547756 GCF_001876935.1 Asparagus officinalis | reverse complement strand
GTATCCCTGATTGACCTCTTCGCGGGTCATGAAGGAAGAACCGACACCCTCCTTCGCGGGGGTTAAGGTTTCAGACTTGTTTTGCTTGGCCAATTCAAGTCTTCTGGTATATTGGGGCGATTTTGTGCCGTCCTACACCTTATAGTTTAGTGTATGTTACCACGTTATTCAAGTGATGATGCATACCGTTCTTCCAGTGTAGGACACTCAAAATCGTCTCTCCAATTATTCCGTGAATGAGCTTATCATTCTTTTCTTCTTATGAATTTTCTGACTCCACCCTTGTGCTTTATTGCAGTGGAGTTTCCTGCGGGCAGCCTTCCTCCTCATGCCAATACCGGTTGTAGCCGGGAGGTCTTCTCTTCAGCTTCCCTTAGGCAGGCCGTTAGTCCACTTCCTCGGTTTGACAGAGATCGCTCAGACGAATCTTGTCATTTGATACGGGAAGGAGAGCGTCATTGCCTGCACCAGCTTATTACAGATGCCTCCTTCACCGTGGATTCTACCTCCACTTAGGCTTTAAAGAAGCCGAGTTTCCTATTCGGAGACCATGTCGAGGATCCTGCTACGTTGACCCTTGGCGAGGAGCACTGGCTGACTCTCGACGAGGGAGCTTGTTTGTACATTCCCTCCATTCCACGCCAATATTCTTTCAGTCACTTGAAGGGGCAGGGTCTTCGCCCAGGGATTATGGGCCTTGACACTGCACCCCCAGGCGAGGTGTCAGCAGCTGCTCCTACCGTGGGTAATCGTCTGGCTCTTCTGGGGAGACGGTTACCTCTACCAGAATACAGATGCTATGGTTGGGCTTCCTCATTAGCCAAGGGGTACTGTGAGTAACCGTCTGGCTCTTCTTGGGAGACAGTTACCTCCACCGGAGTACAGATGTTATGGTTGGGCTTCCTCACTAGCCAAGGGGTGGTGGGCACGCATGACCAGTTTCGTCTTAGCGCGCTGGGAGAGGGATTTAAAGAGCAGTGGGTTGTATGCACCTATACGAGCCACCATGTACGGAATCCCAGTCAGCTGTCGCCATTTCTTGGCTTTGCTGGAGACCTACATGCCTGACAGCAACACCTTCCTGACCAGCGGTGGTGAGTTAGGGTTGGCCTTGCACGAGATGCATCATGTTTCTGGTCTTCCGATGGGGGATTGCCCGTATCAGGAGGATTTTCCCTCGAACCAGCAGTTGGAGTGTATGAAGAAAGATACTCCCGACATGTACAACACTCTCTGGGATCTTACTTGCCACTATTATACTTCCTTGATCCAGACTTCTCCTCAAGCGAGAAGGAAGAGGCAAGTCAGCTTGAAGCAGTTTGCCAGCTACTTGTTCCAGAACTTGGAGGGTGATTCCAGTGCGTCCATTCGTGAATTAGACGTGTTGACCCCTTCCGCCGTTAATGAGTTGTTGGAGAAGGCTGAGGCTCAATCTTACACTATCGCCAGTGCTGAGGGAGCTTTTCCCGTGGGGACCAAGTTTCGCTCTTTTCTCCGCCGTGCACAGAAGTCCATTGGGCCCTGAACTCTATTAGCAGGCTATCTCGCCCTTTGGTTGAAGAAGTGTGTTGTCCCGCACCAGCCTTCAGACGCTCTACCTGTCGAGGTGCTCTTCCCTGCAGTTCAGCTAGCTTACGGGAGAGAGCTTTCCCTGCTCCCAGCGATGGTTGCTGGCATCCATTGTGGGCTCAGGTGTCTAGTCAGCAGTTTTACACAGATGGGTTCTGAACCATCGACTGAGCTTATTTGTCCGAAGGTCGAGCTCCCTTACGCATATCTGATGGCGTGGCTCGTTCTTCACCGTCCCGACTTGATGTCGACACCCAGCGTTGTTGACATCCCCGTCCCTTTCATGCAGCTGTTGGAGAAGAGCAGATGGCTCGGGAATAAGTTTAGTGATGTTCAGCAAGAGCTTCGAGTCCGGAAGAGCTGGGAATTCTTTAAGTGTTTCCCTCACTTTTCAGGTCGCTACGGCGACGTGCTGATTGACGAGGAGAAACCTAGAAGTGACCGGACCGTTCT
>NC_033799.1:65544161-65544562 GCF_001876935.1 Asparagus officinalis | reverse complement strand
ATAGGACCAACCGCTTGGGCTGATACTCTTATGACTCTTGGCATTCCCGCTGCATCTGAGGACGGTGGGATCGCAGGTATGCATACGATCTTCTTGTCCCGATTCTCCTTATTTGTCCAAATTTCCATTTGACTAATACAGGAGTGTAACTATAGGACCAGCCGTTTGGCCTGATACTACTACAGTTCCCGGAGTTGAAAATCTGCATAGAAGTGATGTCTCCCCGTCCTTGCCGAGTGATGTAAGCAATCCGCCTGCAGGGGTTAATATACCCTCTTCTGCTGCTATCTCAGAGCCTGTCGGATCTCAGCCTGAGGGGACGTCCGTTGGCATTGGTATGCTCAGAACTTGCCTTTTGAATTTCCCTATCGTATTCGATAGTCCGCTGAATTTCTGTGTTG